>NC_069501.1:188749222-189049222 GCF_027579735.1 Bombina bombina | reverse complement strand
CTACTCAAAGATGGATCAGGGCAATATACTACAGTGCTGCTGGAATCTCAGCATGGGAAATAACCTTTAAATGTATTTTTAGACTTCTTGCGTATATTAACACATCTGTTAGTGTTAATTACATGTACATTATAAAGGATATAAATATAACTATACAAATCATTGTAGTTATTCCTGACATATGCTTATCTCAGATGACTGTATCAATAAATCTGGATTATATGTATTTATTTTCATTGTCTACACCAAAACCAATAAACATGAAACAAGATATATCTTCATTATGATCGTTCACTTCCTTTTCCTAAGAGGTTTATTTGGTGAGCAGAATGTGCTCTCAGGTTTTTATGTTCTATAAAGATACTACACAGGAGATTATTGTAAAAGTGATATTTCTTTACTATTTTACAACACTGGCAAATGTGCTTTTGTAATGGTTGTAAAAACTTTTTTTTTTTTTAATAAGCGTCTCTAGGGGAAACTACCCAATTAACCTCTTTATCCACCACTGCTAATGAGTTCACAAAAGCATGTAATGAGAGCCAAACAATGAACTCTAGCACAGGGGTGGGAAAAGGGCTTAGCAAAGGGGCTCATTTTGAATTTTATGTCCCTTTTTTATAGAACTTCCTGAAAACATTACTAATAAAAACATTACTAATGATTATCTTTGTTCATTCTTCACAACAGATTGCAATGATAGAGATATTGGGGCCAAATTATCAATGCTTGTGCAGTGCCGGCCTCTGCAGATTCGCGGCCAATCGGCCGCTAGCAGGGGGTGTCAATTAACCCGATCGTATGCGATCGGGCTGATTGCTGTCCGCCACTTCAGAGACGACGGACAAGTTAAGGAGCAGCGGTCTTAAGACTTCTGTTTCTGGCGAGCCTGAAAGCTCATGCGGAAACAGATGCATTGGGGTCGATTCACTGGTTGATAAATCGTCCCTATTGTATTAAGGAATGTAAATGATAATGTGAGTAGCACTTGTTTTTTTTTGTTTTTTTTACAATGGAAGAGGATTTAATGATTTTATAAACAATTCAAGTACATAAGTTAGTGGGTCCAGATAATAATCATCCAAAGATTTTATGGGAACTGTGTTAGTTATTCCATTAGTTGTTTTAGAAAGGTCAAACTTGAAATGTGCATGTGTGCATTTCAGTATGCTTCTAGTAAAAGGTATTACTCTTTCTAAGCAGCATACGCACATATGCTGTGAGGGCCCATGTACAGGTATTCATGCATAGGCCCGATATTCAACGCATCAACATCGTCACTTGTCGCCACTTTCAGCGGGCAGGAGCATATTTGAAGTGTTCCAACACAGCGCCGATAGTGTGCTCACTTAAACCAAATACAGTTTCTGTGTATGAACACTTCAAATAATGTATAAGTGACCTAACTCTAACTACACCTACACTACCGGCCTCACACTAGAATGTCTCACCACTGAGAAGGTGGCGAGACGAACATGGCTTACACCCTGTTCCCTAACCTGTACCTCAGAAACTGGATTATATCGCACTGCTGGTGATGTATCCCAATCAAAGTACAGGTTACTCCACCTGGAAAGCCCGGCTATCTCCTACAGAACACCTACACCTACATCATACTCTAACTGTACTCCCCTGAAATGCCCAGTTAACTCCCACACAATGCCTACACCTACATCATGTCTTCCCTATACTCCCCCTGGCACACACAGCTAACTCCCACAGAACTCCTACACCTACATGATGTCTGCAATCCACCTGACTAATAAAGTATCCAAAAAATACTCCTTCCTATTATAACTATAGGAACTATGTCGCTACATTTATTTACAGAGTTAAAATTATATGCATTGTTATGTATAATGCATAATATTTTAAGTATTGTATATAATTTAATATGTAGTTATTCTGGCTTGTTCATTTTATTATTTTAAACTTAAATACAGTATATACTTTAAATTATATATATATACAGTATATATATATATATATATATATATATATATATATAGATAGATAGATAGGTAGATAGATAGATAGATACAAAACACGGAAGAGGACTGCACTCTCATAAATACCAGCGTTGCTTACGGTAGCGGCCAGCTTGAAAAACGTGCTCGTGCACAATTTACCCATAGGAAACAATGGGGCAGTTTGAGCTGAAAAAAAACCTAACACCTGCAAAAAAGCTTCTAACGCAGCCCCATTGCTTCCTATGGGGAAACACTTTCTAAGTCTGCACCTAACACCCTAACATGAACCCCGAGTCTAAACACCCCTAACCTTACACTTATTAACCCCTAATCTGCCGCAACCGCTATCGCTGACCCCTGCATTATATTATTAACCCCTAATCTGCCGCTCCGGACACCGCCGCAACCTACGTTATCCCTATGAACCCCTAATCTGCTGCCCCCAACGTCGCCGACACCTACATTATAATTATTAACCCCAAATCTGCCCCCCCCAACGTCGCCACTACCTTACCTACACTTATTAACCCCTAATCTGCCGACCGGACCTCGCCGCCACTATAATAAATGTATTAACCCCTAAACCGCTGCACTCCCACCTCGCAAACCCTATAATAAATAGTATTAACCCCTAAGTTCAATCCAATTGGCTGATTGGATCAGCCAATCAGATTGAGCTCGCATTCTATTGGCTGATCGGAAAAAGCCAATAGAATGCAAGCTCAATCTGATTGGCTGATTGGATCAGCCAATCGGATTGAACTTGAATCTGATTGGCTGATTCAATCAGCCAATCAGATTTTTCCTACCTTAATTCCGATTGGCTGATAGAATCCTATCAGCCAATCGGAATTCGAGGGATGCCATCTTGGATGACGTCATTTAAAGGAACCTTCATTCGTCGTTAGTCCGTCGGTGAAGAAGGATGGCTCCGCGTCGGCTGCTTCAAGATGGTCCCGCTCCGCGCCGGATGGAAGAAGATAGAAGATGCCGCCTGGATGAAGATGTCTGCCGGTCCGGATGTCCTCTTCTGCCCGGATAGGATGAAGACTTCGGACCCTCTGGAGGAGCTCTTCTGCCCGGATAGGATGAAGACTTCGGACCCTCTTCTGGAAGGATCGGTGATACCCGGCTGGGTGAAGATAAGGTAGGAAGATCTTCAGGGGCTTAGTGTTAGGTTTTTTAAGGGGGGTTTGGGTGGGTTAGATTAGGGGTATGTGGGTGGTGGGTTGTAATGTTGGGGGGTATGGTATGTTTTTTTACAGGCAAAAGAGCTGTTTTCTTTGGGGCATGCCCCGCAAAAGGCCCTTTTAAGGGCTGGTAAGGTAATAGAGCTGTTAACTTTTTATTTTAGAATAGGGTAGGGCATTTTTTTATTTTGGGGGGCTTTGTTATTTTTTTAGGGGGCTTAGAGTAGGTGTAATTAGTTTAAAATTCTTGTATTCTTTTTTTATTTTTTGTAATTTAGTGGGGGGTTTTTTTGTAATTTAATTTAGTTGATTTAATTGTAGGTAATTGTAGGTAGTTTAGTTAATTTATTTATTGATAGTGTAGTGTTAGGTTTAATTGTAACTTAGGTTAGGATTTATTTTACAGGTAATTTTGTAATTATTTTAACTAGGTAGCTATTAAATAGTTATTAACTATTTAATAGCTATTGTACCTAGTTAAAATAAATACAAAGTTGCCTGTAAAATAAATATAAATGCTAAAATAGCTACAATATAATTATTCGTTATATTGTAGCTATATTAGGGTTTATTTTACAGGTAAGTATTTAGCTTTAAATAGGAATAATTTATTTAATAAGAGTTAATTTATTTCGTTAGATAAAAATTATATTTAACTTAAGGGGGTGTTAGTGTTAGGGTTAGACTTAGCTTTAGGGGTTAATACATTTATTAGAGTAGCGGCTAGGTCAGGTCGGCAGATTAGGGGTTAATAAGTGTAGTTAGATAGCGGCGACGTTGGGAGGGGCAGATTAGGGGTTAATAAATATTATGTAGGTGTCGGCGATATTAGGGGCAGCAGAATAGGGGTACATAGGGATAATGTAGTTGGCGGCGGTGTGCGGTCGGCAGGTTAGGGGTTAAAAAATGTTATTATAGTGGCGGCGATGTGCGGGGACCTCGAATTAAGGGTACATAGGTAGTTTATGGGTGTTAGTGTACTTTAGAGCACAGTAGTTAAGAGCTTGAGCTTTATAACTGGCATTAGCCCATAAAGCTCTTAGACTCTAAATACCGGCGTTAGGAAGATCCCATTGAAAAGATAGGATACGCAATTGGCGTAAGGGGATCTGCGGTATGGAAAAGTCGCGGCTGGAAAGTGAGTGTTGGACCCTTTCCTGACTGACTCTAAATACCAGCGGGCGGCCAAAACCAGCGTTAGGACCCCTTAACGCTGGTTTTGACGGCTAACGCAGAACTCTAAATCTAGGCGAGAGAAAGTCCAGCACTCACTTACAAGCTCTCAGCTAAGATTTAAAAGCAAAAATGGAAAGGTTAGTTACCGCATTTGGCCAAATGGGACAAGCCCAGGTACCACATCAAGGTTCTTTCCAATACCTGGGACCCTAAAACAGCCACACAATGCAAGCTCTCAAATCCAAACCAACTGGGAACAAGGGAAGGGTGCACAGGCTTATGTAATCACCCTAGACATATACAAAACACGGAAGAGGACTGCACTCTCATACCGGACCGGGTACACATACCATGACCCTGTAACATGCTCAGCCCTGGGTGCTCACGGGCACTCACAGGAAGCTGTGCTGTCCCCAGTGTCACTGGCAGTTAACCCCAAACAGGTCTGGGTGCAAGAACCATAGGGAAATTACAAAACAAATTAATACAACACACAGAGAAAGTCCAGCACTCACTTACAAGCTCTCAGCCAAGATTTAAAATCAAAAATGGAAAGGTTAGTTACCTCATTTGGCCAAATGGGACAAGCCCAGGTACCACATTAAGGTCCTTTCCAATACCTGGGACCCTAAAACAGCCACACAATGCAAGCTCTCAAATCCAAACAATATATATATATATATATATATATATATATATATATATATATATATATTCAATATATACCAAAAATAATAAACACTAAATTTATACAAAATAAAAAAAAACTAACCTTACAGAAAATGAAAAACATAACTTGAAAAAAAAACACCACAAAATAAAAAAAACTTAAAGCAACACTAAACTAAGCCCTTTAAAGGACTTTTGTAGGGCATTGGCCAAAAGTGATACAGCTCTTTTTCCTAGAATAAAACCCCACAAACCAACCTACAATACTAGCAATCCTCATCCCCAATAAAAAAGGTTATCTAACAAAACCTACTCTAAGGATTGCCCTGAAAAGGGAATTTGGCTGGACACTGCCCTTAGAAGGCATTTTACTCTTTTGTTGCCCAAAGGTTGCCCTGAAAAGGGCATTTGGTTGGGCAAGTATTTATTATTTTTGGTAACTTAGGGGGTTTTAGATAAGAGTTTATTGTGGTGGGCTATTGGTGGGTCTTCAAATTTTTTTCCAAGACCCAGTGCTTGGTCTGAAAATTTCTGAGTTAATATACAAGATAGATGCAATTTTTCGTAAAGTGACTAAAATGTGTGCTTACTTTATTTCTGATTGTAGTCAAACTTGAAAATAATGTAAAAGGTAATAACACACACAAACCCTCATACAACACACACACAAACACCACACTCACTCTCCTACAACCTGCGCACACACCACACTCACTCTCCTACAACACACAACAGTACCGACCGGCGACCCATAGTTTGAAAAACCATTTCCTAAGAAATAAGTTAAACTGCACAAGTAATATGGTTACTCTTGATTGGGGGCCTTTTGGTTTTTATCTACCATCATATTCTAGGATTCTATTTTAACCAAGAGATTGTATACACAAGAGTGTTCATTTAAAGATACATGATGATGAATGTGATGTCTAACAGAAGCACAGAGGTGCATGCAGGGTGGATTACTGAACAAGCATATGGAGTACATATGGGTGCAAGGAGAGGTTCAGACTGGTGAAGCATCCGTGCATTTGTGAAGAAGGAGAACATTTATGAATGGGGAAAGATGATGGTCACCAGGAGAGTTCTAAGGGCTACAGGGGCTGCATATAAGGGTGGATGTATAAAAGCAGCAGAATTGATGGATCCAGGGGGAGTTCTGATGCAGAGAAAGGACGAAGGGAGCTTCTGATGGATACAGTCAACAACTAGAATGGATGTTAGGAAAATGCTGGTGTAGAGATGACTGGTGCATTAAAGAGACACAAAATGATCTCTAGAAATAAGCATTTTAGTAAATTCTGAGTTTGGGAGAGATCATTAAAAAATATTATTCCTAAATCTGGATTTCCCTTTCTTTTATTTGCATAGCATTATGTTAAAAAGAAATTATCATGTCCATGTTATGATTTATGAGTTTGCCTAACTCTTAGGTAGAATGCGAATTCCAAACAATTCAAATCTCATAATAGCCATAACTATGTGACCCTTTGTAATGACCCAGCAGAGATTCCTATAGATCCCTGTTACATTACAGTTTCTGCACAATGCAGTCCAGATGTTTCTGCCACAACATGACTTGAAGGGACATGAAACTCACATTTTTTTTCTTTTATGATATAGATAGAGCATGCAATTTTAAACAACTTTTTAATTTACTTTGACTATCAATTGTCGTCCATCTCTTGGTATCTTTTGTTGAAAAGCAGGGATGTATGCTTAGGAGCCGGCCCATTTCTCGAGTACTATATGGCAGCAGTTTTGTAAGTATGTTACCCGTTTGCAAGAGCACTAGAGGGCAGCACTATTTCCTGACATGTAGTTCTCCAGATGCCTACCTAGGTATTTCTTCAACACAGAATATCATGGGAACTAAGCACATTTGGCAATATAAATAAAATTGGAAATATTTTAAATAAGAAACTTTTTTTAAAATGGTATAATATGAAAATGTTTGTGTTTCATATCCCTCATTGTTCAAAAGTATCATCTGAAATAAGATTTAGAATACTTTGTAGGGGTGTTTTGGACATTTTCATATGAAACATGACTGTAACTGACTATTGAGACTCTATAGGAATCACTGGATAGTGCCGTTGTTATGCTTATTTGAGGATTGTGGGTAAAAACACATTCTCATAGTTTGACCAGTTTTGTACTTTATATTTAAATAAAAAATAAAATTTTAACATTACAGGTTGTCTTTGGTATTTGCTAAACCTGATATTTCTTTAAACCATGGACCCACAATGCTTACCCTCCAACTTTGTATAGGTTCATGGCATCCACATGATAATCACTGCATACCCCCTAACTGTTTCGATTTTCGCGGGAAAGTCCGATTTTAGGCGTCTGTTGGTCTGTCCCAGGAAGATTAACATCTGTCCTGCAATGCCCCATGCATTAAAAAAAAAAAAAAAAAAAGGAATTCAATTTTCTATTGGGCCTATACATGGTAAGCACATGACCACATGCTGCAAACAGTAAATTATTGAGGCAGATGAGTGTGTGCTCTATGTGAGTGTGTGCTCTATGTGAGTGTATCCTCTATGTGACTATGTGAGTGTGTGCTCTGTGACTATGTGAGTGTGTGCTCTATGTGACTATGTAACTATGTGAGTGCGTGCTCTATGTGACTATGTGAGTGTGTGCTCTATGTGACTATGTGAGTGTGTGCTCTATGTGACTGTGATTGTGTGCTCTATGTGACTATGTGAGTGTGTGCTCTATGTGACTATGTGATTGTGTGCTCTATGTGACTATGTGAGTGTGTGCTCTATGTGACTATGTGAGTGTGTGCTCTATGTGACTATGTGAGTGTGTGCTCTATGTGACTATGTGATTGTGTGCTCTATGTGACTATGTGAGTGTGTGCTCTATGTGAGTGCGTGCTTTATGTGACTATGTGAGTGCGTGCTCTATGTGACTATGTGAGTGTGTGCTCTATGTGACTATGTGATTGTGTGCTCTATGTGACTATGTGAGTGTATGCTCTATGTATCTATGTGAGTGTGTGCTCTATGTAACTATGTGAGTGTGTGCTCTATGTTACTATGTGAGTGTGTGCTCTATGTTACTATGTGAGTGGGTGCTCTATATGACTGTGTGCTCTGTGTGCTCTATGTGAGTGTGTGCTCTATGTGAGTTTGTGCTCTGTTTCCCAGAGATAGTTCTATAAGTTCTATAAGTGAGATGTTATCTTGAATTACCTGTTAATACCGTATTAGGGGTGTTGTACCCTGCTGCAACTCACATCTGAGTGGTTAAAGGGACATGCCACCCACATTTTTTCTTTTATGATTTAGAAAGAGAATGCAATTTTAGACATCTTTCTAATTTAATTATATTATCTAATTTGTTTTATTCTCTTGATATTCTTTGATGAAAAGCATATCTAGATATGCTCACTAGCTGCTGATTGGTTGTTGCACATAGAAGCATCGTGTGATTGGCTCACCATGTGCATTGCTTTTTCTTCAACTAAGGATATTTAAAAAATTAAGCAAAATAAATAATGGAAGTAAATTGTAATGTTGTTTAAATTTCTATTCTCTATCTGAATCATGAAAGAAAGATTTTGGGTTTAGTGGCCCTTTAATTTACCTTCTAATACCATACTGAACACAAATAACACCAAAATCAAAATGGCACCAAAATCTTACAAGGATATATATGACCCTGTTTAGGCTCACGTTTAAGCAACTAATTACCTTCTAATACCGTATTACAATATCACAATCTTGTAGGGGAAAATGTCCTAAAAGTAGTCCTATAAGAAATATATCATCTAGAAATACCTATTAATACTTAGATTACCTTTTAATACCATATTAGATATAATGTATATACCCAGGAACATATGGACATATTGGCCCCAAATAGGTAACTAGATTGAAAGTCCTGCTAGAAAAGCAGTTTAAAAATCCAGTAAATTAATCTAGTAAATTCAACCGTACCGCATACAAATCACAGTGGTTATAAATAGAGTTAAAAAATATCTATCTACATACTAGGAAGCAGTGCAAACGCCTGATGCGCATTTCGCAACTGCTTTGTCAAAGGCCTTTGTGCTGGCATAGGCTCCCTGTTGGAGCTATTATCTGAGTGGATTGGCGCTATTTTACAGCACATAGTTTTAGGGCTTATGAGCCACTTAAAAGATACTACTCATGTTCTTAATGTCTTTATAACATTTGAATGGAAAGAAAGAATGAGCTGGTTAACCATAGACAATGTCTCTTTGTACTCCACCATCCCTCACTCTCTGGGTCTAAAGGCAATTAAATATTTCCTAGACCAGGAGACTAACTATGATGATAGTTTCAAATTATACATTATCAGAGTCATCAAGTTTTTACTTAAAAACAACTACCTAATGTTTGAAGATTACTTTATTTTTAGAGACAGGGCACGGCTATGGGGGCACGTTTTTCCCCCTCCTACACTAACCTCTTTATGGGGTGGTGGGAGCGTGCCTTGATCTATGAAGATAGAGGTCGCTTCAGTAAGGCTATTAAGCTGTATAAGAGAACTTAGAGGTGACGTTATAAATAGGAAAGTTGTCACAGATTTATATCATAAACCGATAGCTGGGAATGCTCTCTTACACGCCTCCAGTAACCATCCTAAGCATTTCACTAAGGGTATTGTAAAAGGCCAATTGATGAGACATGAAAAATTGCTCTGAACAGAAAGATTACATCAGAGCTAAAAAATAACTTACAAATAGAATGAAGAAGAGAGGTTACCCTGAAAAGCATGATAGAAAAAGTTGGTAGTGAGGTAGACTCTATGAATATGGATGACCTATTAAAATCTAGACGAAAGAAAGAAAAGGACAATAGACCTGTTTTTGTGACCCAGTTTTCAGATCAATACTATGAGGTATGCAACATAGTAAAGAAATGCTTTCCAGTTCGATATGGTGATATAGCCCTGAAAAAAGTGGTGGAACAGTTTATTCTAAAGGGAAAACACTTGGAGGATTGCTATCACCTAGTATGCTAAAAAAAAAGATGAATCCTAGGTCAAAGAGCTCCTGGCTTACTGTTTATGGGTTCTATAAATGTGGCAGTGCATGATGCAAAGAGTGTGATCATGCCAGAGTCACCAAAAGTACATAATACAGGGGAAACTTTTGACATCAAATGATGTATTAAAAGCAATTCTGTATATGTGATCTATCTGGTTGAGTGCTCCCAGTGTGGGGGTCAATATGTTGGCATGATGACAAGGGATGATGACAAGGGATGTAAACTGGGCCAATGAAACTAGTAATTCAGCTAAGGGGGATAGATTTTTAAATGTTCTCAGGGATAACTTCTTGTCACAATTAATAGAGGAGCCAACTAGGAGTAAAGCTATATTGGATTTAGTGCTATCAAACAATACAGATATAATATCAAACATAGAAGTTAAAGAACATTTGGGTAACAGTGATCATAACATGGTCACATTTGAAATCTCTTTTCATATGCAGTGTTTTAAAGGCTTAACTAAGACTTTTAATTTCAAGAAAGCAAAATTCAACGATTTAAGGAAATCATTAAATAATATAAATTGGGACAATGTATTTTCTAATAAAAATACAGAGGATAAATGGATAATATTTAAAAATTTGTTAAATAAATATACATATCAATACATACCATATGGTTATAAAAATAAAAATAAAAAAATAAGCCGTTATGGCTAAATAAAAATGTGTTAAAAGAAATTAGGAAAAAACGTAGGGCATTTAAATTATTAAAAGAAAATAGTACAGACTCAGCATACAATATTTATAAGGAATGTAACAAAGCATGCAAAAAAGCAATCAAATTAGCCAAAATTGAAAATGAAAAATTAATTGCCAAGGATTCTAAGTCTAACCCTAAAAGGTTCTTTAAGTACATAAATAGCAAAAAATCTAAGAAGGATAATATAGGTACATTAAAATGTGTGGAGGGTAGCATGATAAATAATGACAGGGAAAAGGCTGAGGTACTAAACCAGTTTTTTTCTTCAGTATACACAAGAGAGGAACCATTGAATGATACTTTGGAACAGAATAGAACATGCCAGTCCATACCACTAACTGGGTTTTGTTTAGAGGATATCAGGAAAAAACTAAAAAATATTAAGGTAAATAAAACTCCAGGCCCAGATGGAATACACCCAAGGGTGTTAAGTGAACTTAGCACTGTTATAGACAAACCTTTACTCTTAATTTTTCAAGACTCATTATCCTCAGGCATGGTACCCCAGGATTGGCGTAAAGCTGATGTCGTGCCACTCTTCAAAAAGGGAAGCAGGGATGATCCAGGAAGCTATAGACCAGTTAGTCTGACATCAATAGTGGGGAAGATATTTGAAGGGATTATAAGGGATTATATTGATGAGCATATTCGTGTAAACAAGATTATGAGTTCTAATCAGCATGGCTTTAGGAGAAATAGATCATGTCAAACTAATCTAATTAGATTCTACGAGGAAGTAAGTAAAAATATAGATAAAGGGGAATCAGTTGATGTGATATACTTAGATTTTGCAAAGGCATTTGATACAGTGCCACATGAGAGATTAATGCACAAAATTAAGGGACTGGGAATAGCTGAAAATGTTAGCTCATGGATAAATAACTGGATAAAAGATAGGGAGCAACGAGTAGCAGTAAATGGATCATACTCAGATTGGACAAAGGTAATCAGTGGCGTCCCCCAGGGATCAGTACTGGGCCCTGTTCTTTTTAATATTTTTATAAATGACTTGGAGCAAGGATTAAATAGCGACATCTCTATTTTTGCAGATGATACTAAGTTAAGTAAGGTCATTAGGTCAGAGCAGGATGAACTCTCTTTGCAAAGGGATTTGCTAAAATTAGAACTATGGGCAAGTGAATGGAAAATGAGATTTAATACGGAAAAATGTAAGGTTCTACATTTTGGAAGTAAAAATAAGCAGGCTATGTATTTTTTAAATGGGACAAGACTTAGCCAAACACAGGAGGAAAGGGATTTGGGAGTAGTAATAGATAACAAGCTAAAGATGAGTGCACAATGCAGGGCAGCGGCTTCAAAGGCTAATAAGATACTAGCATGTATTAAAAGAGGCATTGATTCAAGGGAGGAAAGCATAATTCTGTCATTATATAAAGCCCTGGTAAGACCTCACCTTGAGTTTGGAGTGCAGTTCTGGGGACCGATTGCTAAAAAAGATATTGCAGAACTAGAAAAAGTTCAGAGAAGGGCCACAAAGCTAATAAGGGGATTGGAGAAATTAACCTATGAGGAGAGGCTAGCCAAACTGGGTCTGTTCTCTTTAGAAAAAAGGCGCTTGAGAGGTGACATGATTACTTTATATAAATATATTCAAGGCCCATATACAGAGATGTAAGAAGCTCTTTTTATTCCAAGAAAATTGGTTCTGACAAGAGGTCATAATTTAAGGTTGGAGGAAAGGAGATTTAATCTCCTGCAACGGAAACGTTTTTTCACTGTAAGAGCAATAAAATTGTGGAACTCATTACCAAAGGAGGTAGTGAATGCCAATACCATAGATACATTTAAAAATAGTCTGGATAAATTTCTGTATATAAACAAAATTCATGGATATGATTGCTAGTATTAAATGGGTCACATTTTAATGGGGTTATTTAAGCTTAACTGGAGCTTTTTGTAAGTATTTTAGATTTGTATAGGTTGAACTCGATGGACTTCAGTCTTTTTTCAACCTTATCTACTATGTTACTATGTTACTATGTATTAGAGAGCATCTTCTATACATTAAAAATAATATCCATTGTTCTGCTCTTCCCAAGCACTTTATTTTAGTTCATAGTCAGGATGTCAGTAGCTATTGAAGCTGTTAAAAAGCCAATCAGGGGTGGAGACCGATTACATATTCTGAGGAAACAGGAGGTCTTCTGGATATTCAGAATGAGAACACAGGTTCCAAAAGGGTTAAACTCTGAGAACGATATTATTAATTTCTGGGACTAATTGGAATCTTGTTCTGAGTTTCCTGAAAATATGCCTGTGATAGATATTGATCTTTATACTGATCACCTTTCCAGATTGATGTTTCTATAAATAATCATGAATTTGTATATAATGATATGTTTAGTTTATCCTAGCCTCTGATAATCCATTTGGGTTATCTGTGTGTAAAGGGGTTTTAGGGGGAAAAAATGTCCTCTGTATAATGAGCAATATTCTTTTTCATTTATAAATTTGTGCTCTATATCTTTTTATTTTTATTTTTTTTAAGATATTCCCCCTATGACGGGTTTTGTCTCATTTGTTATTAGTTATAGTTTATTATTTATTTTTCTCATTTTCATTATGTATATAAATTACTTACCAGGTCTACTTACCAGGTTACTCTGATCCAGTTATTACTATTTTTAGCCTTAAATATTAGAACTCTAAATTATATTTGCTTTGTTTTGCATATATAAAGATGTTAAGCAAATAGTATTTGAATATTTGGTTTCTATTGTAAATTGTGTTTATAAGATATATAAGGCTATAAATGTGTAATACTGCTGACTAATTTTATGTTGGTTTGGGAGTGAAAGAGTTAACTCCATACGTGTACCAGTAGAGGTTGGGCTATTTAAGGAGCCCCAGAGATATACAGATTTGTGGTCTATGAAAATGGCGTACAGTACAGCCGAAACGCGTCAGACCTTTATTCTTTCTCTGTTTTAATGTTTTGATAAATTTCTTCACTCGTTTAAAGAAGACTCAGTTTTGTTTCTATGTGAGTGTATTCTCCATGTGACTACGTGAGTGTGTGCTCTATGTGACTATGTGAGTGTGAGCTCTATGTGACTATGATGGGCAGCTCCAAATGCCTTTTTTTTACACAGCGCACTTAAAAAACCTCAGGAGTATCATGTACAAACATAAGAAAAACACTGTACAAAAAAAGTAGCAGCTTTAATTTTTTAGGAATATTCCTTCTGCTGTCAGTTAAAACTTTTGCTTCAAGCAAAGTCTGCACACATTACCGGTTGCAGACTGGGGAAGGAGGCTTGGTGTGGTTACCTAGGCAACCAGAAATCGTCCCCCTAGTAACAAAAATTAGTTATCAGAGTGCTTATACTTTTTTAAAAACAACTTCATGTGTGTTATGTTCTGCCACTTGATAAGCCCACTCCCCAGACCCCCTCCCTGCTACTACCCACCACATATGACACTTTTGCTTAGTGGGTGGGTGGTCCCTCTTTTGGATTGTGAAATGTTGGGAGGTATGTCACTATCATAAAGAAGTACCACTCATATCAATGCGTTAAATGAATGCGCTGTGCGTTAGAAGTCAAATCTACTATAAGTCCTGCCAACTAGAGAACAGTATACTGAATAAAAATGCAAATGTATATTAAATCATAACATCCACAACTTCCATAACTTACCACAATATGACATAGGGACACTGTACTATAAAAGATAAAATATGTCACTTTCTGTTAGTTTTACATTAAAGCTAAACAACTTCTATTAACCTTTTTTGTATTGTTTACTGGATACTCTTTTGTATACAAGATATAGCATTGTACTACTTTACTGTACAACAAAAATGCTTTGTTCCAACTAAGAGAGGGTATTTCAAGCATTTAACGTGATAAAAAAAACAACAAATGGACATTTTGTGGAAAAAAAAAAAAACTTTTGTCAAGTTTTGGAAGATGTTCCATTTAAATTTAATCAGCTTTTACTTTTTGTTTAATAGCTGGTTTCCTATATGCATTATATAAAGCTTTTGAATATAGTATCCCTTTAAATTACGCTTTCTAAATCTTTGAAAGTAGAAATGGTTATTCTCTCAAACTTCAAGGCAGATTTTAATAAGAAATACTAATGTAACAACCTGCATGATTTTATTTTTTTTAGTGTGCCTCAATTTTGAAATGTATAATAATATGTGGTGTAAATGAAAAAAACAAAAGCTTGCAAAACCTACACCAAGTAGGGTTGCCACCTCGGCCATATTTTCCCGGACACTTATGAGTTAAACATCCTGCAGGGTATGCAGGGAGGAACATGAATAGTGCTCTCCAGGACCACTATTCCTGTGCTGTCCAGGGGTGCAATTAATTTCCCCTCTGCACACCCTGCAGCATGTGTAACTCATAGGTGTCCAGAAAAACATGGCCGAGGTGGCAACTTTAACACCAGGGCATATATGGAATCCAATAAAACAAATGTATTAAAATAATTGGGTTACATTTACTGCCCTATGTTATTACTGCTAATGGAAATTAAACATTCTTTGCATTAATTTAAAAAAAAAATCATGAGGACTAGAGGATGATACACATTTCTAGTAATCGTGTTTTGTGTTGGTTGGCTCACAGTCTAGAAGCTTTCTTGTTATTTAAATCATTATATTCCTTTTGTTTCAGATTATGGCTTCCTCCCTGGCCACTATACATGAGCTTAGCATTTTGCTTATTGTTCTTGGACTGGCGACATCAAGCCTTGCTGGTGCATATTATGGTCCGGTAAAGCATCTACCACAGCCTCCACCAATCGGACAGTATCAACACATGGGACAACCAATGCAACAGATGCCATTAGGAAAGGAGGTTATGCAGTATGCACCACATTATGGAAAGGAGATGCCACAGATGCCAATGTTTGGCAAGGAAAATATTCCAAGGAAAGACTACAAAGGAAAAGGTAATATTATTATCAATAGAATCCATTGAGGATAATTAGTGGTAAGTGGTAAGACTATGCAATAAAAGATTAGGACTCCCAACTGTTCCCCCACCTGGGGTCTGTGAGGGGGACATGTTTGACATCAAAGTGATGTAACTTACCCCAAAACGTAGGACTTTGGATATCCTGAAAAGGTTGGAAACTAAACATAATCATTTACTAAAGTCTGTCACCTTTACTCAATTCATATACCATTTTATTAATGGCTAAAACAGTATGTTTGGTTACTTGTGTCCATAGTGATATCACCTGTAAAGGGAAATTAACCCAACTTTTCAAAGTACTTACGTAAATTATTATTGCTGCTTCTGCTATAATTAGCTCTACAATCTATCAACCTAGATTATGAGTTTTGCGTTAGAGGCTGTGTGGTGCTAACGAGTAGTTTTCCCTCACCGCTCACTTACCTACAGCGCTGGTATTACGAGTTTTCTGAAATCCGTCGTTAAAAGGCAAGAAGTTAGTGTAGAGCAAAATTTTACTCATTACCGAACTCCAATACCAATGCTCCAATGCTTAAGTCAGCGGTGAGCTGGTGTAACGTGCTCGTGCACGATTTCCCCATAGGAATCAATGGGGAGAGCCGGCTGAAAAAAAGTCTAACACCTGCAAAAAAGCAGCGTAAAGCTCCCTAACGCAGCCCCATTGATTCTTATGGGGAAATAAAACTTATGTCTACACCTAACATCCTAACATGAACCCTGAGTCTAAACACCCCTAATCTTACACTTATTAACCCCTAATCTGCCGCCCCCGACATCGCCGACATCTGCATTATATGTATGAACCCCTAATCTGCTGACCCCAACATCGCCGACAACTACATATTTATTAACCCCTAATCTGCCTCCCCCAATGTCGCTGCCACCTACCTACACTTATTAACCCCTAATCTGCTGCCCCCAACATCGCTGCCACTATAATAAACATATTAACCCCTAAACCAGCGCACTCCCACCTCGCAAACATTAGTTAAATAGTATTAACCCCTAATCTTCCGTCCCTAACATCGCCGCCACCTACCTACATTTATTAACCCCTAATCTGCCGCCCCCAATGTCGCAGCCACTATATTAAAGTTATTAACCCCTAAACCTAAGTCTAACCCTAAACCTAACACCCCCTAATTTAAATATAATTTAAATAAATCTTCCTATCATTAAATAAATTATTCCTATTTAAAACTAAATACTTACCTGTAAAATAAACCCTAAGATAGCTACAATATAACTAATAGTTACATTGTAGCTAGCTTAGGATTTATTTTTATTTTACAGGCAAGTTTGTATTTATTTTAACTAGGTAGAATAGTTACTAAATAGTTATTAACTATTTAATAACTACCTAGCTAAAATAAATACAAATTTACATGTAAAATAAAACCTAACCTAAGTTACACTAACACCTAACACTACACTATAATTAAATAAATTAACTAAATTAAATACAATTACCTAAATTAAATTAAATTAGCTAAAGTACAAAAAAACAAACACTAAATTACAGAAAATAATAAACAAATTACAGAAATGTAAACTAATTACACCTAGTCTAGTAGCCCTATTAAAATAATAAAGCCCCCCAAAATAAAAAAAAAAACCTAGCCTAAGCTAAACTACCAATAGCCCTTAAAAGGGCCTTTTGCGGGGCATTGTCCCAAAGTAATAAACTCTTTTACCTGTAAAAATAAATACAAACAACCCCCCCAACAGTAAAACCCACCACCCACACAACCAACCCCCCAAATAAAATACTAGTTACAACAACCTAAGCTCCCCATTGCCCTGAAAAGGGCATTTGGATGGGCATTGCCCTTAAAAGGGCAGTTAGCTCTTTTGCCGCCCAAACCCTAATCTATAAATTAAAACCCACCCAATACACCCTTAAAAAAACCTAACACTAACCCCCTGAAGATCGACTTACCGGGAGACGTCTTCATCCAAACCGGGTGAAGTGGTCCTCCAGACGGGCAAAAGTCTTCATCCAAGCTGGGCAGAAGTGGTCCTCCAGACGGGCAGAAGTCTTCATCCAGACTGCATCTTCTATTTTCATCCATCCGGTGCGGAGCGGGTCCATCTTCAAGACATCCGACGTGGAGCATCCTCTTCATCCGACGACTAAAACAGAATGAAAGTACCTTTAAGTGACGTCATCCAAGATGGCATCCCTTAGTTTCCGATTGGCTGATAGAATTCTATCAGCCAATCGGAATTAAGGTAGACAAAATCCTATTGGCTGATGCATCTTCCTATCATTAAATAAATTATTCCTATTTAAAACTAAATACTTACCTGTAAAATAAACCCTAAGATAGCTACAATATAACTGAACTTCAATCCTATTGACTGATTGCATCAGCCAATAGGATTTTACCTTAATTACGATTGGCTGATAGAATTCGATCAGCCAATCGGAATGTAAGGGACACCATCTTGGATGACATCACTTAAAGGTACCTTCATTCTGTTTTAGTCGTCGGATGAAGAGGATGCTCTGCATCGGATGTCTTGAAGATGGACCCGCTCCGCACCGGATGGATGAAGATAGAAGATGCCATCTGGATGAAGACTTCTGTCCATCTGGAGGACCACTTCTGCCCGGCTTGGATGAAGACTTCTGCCCGTCTGGAGGACCACTTCGCCCGGCTTGGATGAAGACGTCTCCCGGTAAGTCGATCTTCAGGGGGTTAGTGTTAGGTTTTTTTAAGGGTGTATTGGGTGGGTTTTATTTTTTAGATTAGGGTTCGGGCGGCAAAAGAGCTAACTGCCCTTTTAAGGGCAATGCCCATCCAAATGCCCTTTTCAGGGCAATGGGGAGCTTAGGTTTTTTCAGCTAGTATTTTATTTGGGGGGGTTGGTTGTGTGGGTGGTGGGTTTTACTGTTGGGGGGTTGTTTGTATTTTTTTGTACAGGTAAAAGAGCTGATTACTTTGGGGCAATGCCTCGCAAAAGGCCCTTTTAAGGGCTATTGGTAGTTTAGTTTAGGCTAGGGTTTTTTTTATTTTGGGGGTGCTTTTTTATTTTAATAGGGCTATTAGATTAGGTGTAATTAGTTTAAATTTCTGTAATTTGTTTATTATTTTCTGTAATTTAGTGTTTGTTTTTTTGTACTTTAGCTAATTTAATTTAATTTAGGTAATTGTAGTTCATTTAGTTAATTTATTTAATTATAGTGTAGTGTTAGGTGTTAGTGTAACTTAGGTTATGTTTTATTTTACAGGTAAATGTGTATTTATTTTAGCTAGGTAGTTATTAAATAGTTAATAACTATTTAACTATTCTACCTAGTTAAAATAAATACAAACTTGCCTGTAAAAAAAATAAAAAAATCCTAAGCTAGCTATAATGTAACTATTAGTTATACTGTAGCTATCTTAGGGTTTATTCTACAGGTAAGTATTTAGTTTTAAATAGGAATAATTTAGTTAATGATAGGAATATTTATTTAGATTTATTTAAATTATATTTAAGTTAGGAGGTGTTAGGTTTAGGGTTAAACTTAGGTTTAGGGGTTAACAACTTTAATATAGTGGCGGCGACGTTGGGGGCGGCAGATTAGGGGTTAATAAATGTAGGTAGGTTGTGGCGATGTTAGGGACGGAAGATTAGGGGTTAATACTATTTAACTAATGTTTGTGAGGTGGGAGTACGGCGGTTTAGGGGTTACTATGTTTATTATAGTGCGACGACGTTGGGGGTGGCAGATTAGGGGTTAATAAGTGTAGGTAGGTGGCGGCGACATTGGGGGCGGCAGATTAGGGGTTAATAAATATAATGTAGGTGTCGGCGATGTTGGGGTCAGCAGATTAGGGGTTCATACATATAATGTAGGTGGTGGCAGTGTCCGGAGCGGCAGATTAGGTGTTAAAATTTTTATTTTAGTATTTGCGATGCAGGAGGCCCTCGGTTTAGGGGTTAATAGGTAGTTTATTGGTGTTAGTGTACCTTTTAGCACTTTAGTTATGAGTTTTATGTTACGGCGTTGTACCATAAAACTCTTAACTACTGACTTTTAAATGCGTTAGGACTCTTGACAGGGTAAGGTGTACCGCTCACTTTGTTTACGTAAGTCGTTTTGCGGTAAGGCCAAAGAAGTGTGTGGTGCCCCTAAACCTTCAAGACTCGTAATAGCAGCGGGCGTATTTGGGCATATTTAAAGAGATAAGATAAATACATCCAAGCCATAAAGGGGTAATGTCCCTGGCCCGCAGAACAATGCAAATTTTGCTAACATAATAACAATTTCAAATCCTTCAAATTTCCTCATACCCTTAGTAGAACAGTATTCAGCAATAGTGCATATTTAGTTTCTTCTTTTGGTATAAATTGAAACTCCACCTAGAATTCAGAGGGAGACCTTGTCTTTCAATATAAATTGCTTCCTTTGCTGCATACGGCCATCATTTCTGAATAATCAAGCAAGAACCTATCTGGATTTATAGATGAAAAGGAGTTTGAAAAGGAGTTTGCAATACGGATTTAGGCAAATATCACAAATAAACGTGTTTTTAACAGGACTCGCCTTGATATGGTACTATGACATGTGAACAAACAGGTAAATAGGTAAAATTAATCTATTGTTTTTAACATACATCTTATCATTTCCAAGAGACTTCCCGGGACAGGGAGGCGAGGTGGGACTTGTGGATAGGGAAGCAGGTGTGCCATGGGTGGGGTTGGGCAAAGTCAGTGTGTGTGTAAGGTGCATAGCTGGGACAGTTGCTGGAAAATCAGGGCATTGCCCAGACCTTCCAACCCTTCACAGTCCCGCACAATCTGGGTCCTATGTGAGGTATAATAGGGAGCAAACAGCTGAGACTTCTGAGACTGAGACCACACATCTAGGGAACCCATTTAGCTCTACAATCAGTTCAGGTCCCCACATCAAGGGGGCCCATCTGGTCATGCAATTAGTGGTGGCATTGCTATGGGAGGAGTTGGACTCCACCTGCATGAATGTTTTTAAAAATATGGTGGCAGATGCATGATGCCCTTTACAATGCTTTACATAAAAACCTGCCACCATATTTGTACACAAAGGCTGTAAAAGTACATATCTTCTGACTTGGACTATCCATGGGTAAAGAATGACTCAGATTGAAGTAGCTTCTCTTGCTCCTATGTGGCTGAACGGTCAGCCTCTTATGACTGCAAACATACAGAAATAATTGAAATGGTAAGCCCTATCAGAGCCTTTGCCCTGAGGCCCAGTGAAGTTTAGTTACTTCTGTTATGGAAAATCTTACCATCTAGGTCTGAGGAAATGTGATCTCTAAGAACTTCCTACCAAATATTGCTTACATAAAGCAAACACTTTGAATTGGTGGAATTTCATAAATGTAAGAAAGGAAGACCAAGTGGCTGCATTACATAAATGTTTAATACAGGGCCTGCACCTTATCCTGCAAACAATGGTCTAAGTTAAAAAGCCAAACAAAATTACAGAAAAAGTCCTACTTGCCTAAAGAAAGTTTGATAGTTTTCTTTTACTTTCTGTTACGAGAAAGGAGGATAAAATTAAACAATTTTTCATAATTTGGCAGCATTTTGCACTTTACCCAAAAAAAGAAGGCATAAAATATCTAGCCATACTATGGGTCTAATTCACCAAAAGTGATGTTAGACAACATTAAATTAATGCTTTGGTGTGTTTTTCTTACTGCTTCATTTTCTAAGCCATTAGAATCCCTTTGAAAAACTTTAATCTGAATTAATAAAGATGATGAAATTATACATAGATTATAATATGAAAGACTGGTTATTTACAGACATTTTAAGGATGTCTCTCCCTAGAGCTGCAGGTGATGGACATTTCTAGTTATCAACTTAGAGAAACATGCAATGCCTCATTTCAAAGAGCAGTTTCTTCTTTTAAAAATGAGGAGTCATACGTGCCTCTAATGCTGTGGAGGTCAAGTTAGTGGTCAGTGAGAGCACCTATCACCCACAGGCACAGCAGTGAAGAAGTAACTCTGCAGTTGGATACTTCCCTATTACTAGGATGACCATATTGCCGCTTTAAGAAGGAACACATATGAAAAATACATATGTGAGAGTTCTTATACAAAACCATTTCTTTAAGCAGCACTGAAAACAGCCCTGACATATGTATTTTTCATATGTGTCCCTTTTTAAAGCGGCAATATGGTCAGCCTACCTATTACTGGCACCTTAAGATATACATAGTGAGAAAATACTTTGGTTCCTTCTCAATATCCCCTTAAGATGAAGACATCCAATAATGTGTAGAGTATAGTTTGCAATGAGTTTGCTACAGGACGTGAGATAAAGGGGACAAAAAATAGGAAGAGTTCCAAGTCAGTACTGCAGACAACACATGATACCAGGGTTGAATGTGTCTCTAGAAATTGAAACACAAAAATAATACAAGAAAATAAACATGGATAGAGAGCATGGAGCAGTCATGAAGTCAATATCTTCCAGAACAAGAGCAAAGCCATTTCACAATGTTGCCAGTTTCAACCCATCACTAGAGCTCAGGTTTGTTTGTGGGGAATTTGGAAGAGTGTGGGAAAAATTTAAACAAAATTTAACACTGTATATGAAAGCCACCAACTTTTTTTCACACCCAGATGATCAGAAATTAGCTTTGCTTTTAACTGTTGCCAGACCAGAGGCTATAGACATTGAATTATCAGAAAATGATTGTGACAATTATGAGCTTGTTATGGAGAAATTTACAGCATACGTCATTCCCAAGAAAAATGAAACTTATGAACATTCTGTGTTTAACTCAAGGATACAACTACCACATCAGACAGTAGAAAGAGTTTATCAATGATCTCAGATTAAAAAGGAGGTCTTGTAATGTTGGTGCTTTTCAAGAATTACTAATTAGAGACATACGTGTCATATGCTGTAGCAACAACATAACACGTGAGAGACTTCCCAGGGACTGTGACCTGAGAACAGACTAGGAAACAGCTAGATGATTTGCATAAAGACCGCACTCGGGAAGTGGTGAATGAAGTAAGGAAATGCTAGTCAGGAGAGACAAAATGAAAGCAAGTTGCACCTCTAGGAGACAGAGTAAATCATAGCAAATATAAAAGCAACAGAGATATCATGCTGGAAATGTGATTTTTGTAAATGTCCAGCTTATGGGTAGAAATGTATGATTTGCAAGGAATATAATAATTTTGTCTCACAGTGTAAGCAAGGAACACATCTGCATGCAGTTGAGACAAATATTTCTGGTGAGGAGGATCTTTTTGTAGACATGAGGAAGTAGGTGTCCATGCCTGAATAAAAATGGATTGTAAAAGTGGTAGCTTATGGCACAGTGATACTATTCAAAGTAAATACTGGAGCAGATACTAATGTGATTCCTGAGAAACTATGGACAAAACTAAACCATAAACCAAAATTGCATTAGCACCAGTAAATCATGCAGCACACTAAGTACCAGTAGCCTTAAGCTATAAGCTTACAAAGAACTACACCAAATTCTAAAGTCGCATGTTACACATAGAATGTGTACATGAACTAGCAGAGTGGATACTCTCTTCAGTTATCGTGGCATAAAAGGATGGTTCATTAAAACTGTGTTTGGATCCCAAAATAGTTAAATGTCAACATTAAAATAAAGCATTACCAGGTGGTTCCAATCCTTGTTGCCTCAAATGGATTTTGATCTTACAAAGGAAAGCAGGTGCATATGTACTTTCAATGCAACGTTTGTCAGATACAGTTTCAAACATATGCCCTGTGTGCTATGTTTAGCCCCTGAAATATTTCATAGAACCATACAGAAATTATTAGATGGGGTGGATGGTTTCAAAGTTTACATTGACGACATACTAATTTGGGGTACTTTCAAACATAACAGCAGACTTTAGAAAATATTCTATATTGCACAGGAAAACGGATAATAGCTAATCAAAACAAAATGTCAATTTAATCAACCTGAATTTATCAACCTGGGAGAAATCATCTCCAGCAAAGGTATTAGACCTAAACCAGCTAAAGTGCTGGCTATTAAGAAATTGAATCACCTGCTAGCAAGAAAGATTTACAGAGATTCCTGGGCATGGTGACTTACTTGTGCAAACTCATAGGTAAAATGTTTATTGTTGAAGGATGCTGAATGGTGCTGGGAAAAAGGACATGAAAAAAATGTTATTACTTAAAAAATTGCTTAGCACATCACCTACTTTGCAGTATTTTGGTGTCTCACGTACAATTAAGATTTCCATGGATGCATCTAAAGGT
The DNA here is from genome assembly GCF_027579735.1 of Bombina bombina. NCBI lineage: Eukaryota > Metazoa > Chordata > Amphibia > Anura > Bombinatoridae > Bombina > Bombina bombina. The sequence continues at coordinate 189,025,283 of NC_069501.1, read as the reverse complement.
GAACTACAACATGATGAAAAGTACTGGAAGCCTATTGCATATGCTGCCAGAGCTTTTACTGACACCGAATACAAGTATGATCAAATAGAAAAAGATTTATTTCAGATACTTTATCTCAAATTTGGACAGTCCCACAGAGCACCTGATGATGGAACTGGCTCACATATAAAGGTGCATGTTAACCCCTTAGTGACCAGACCACTTTTCCATTTGTTGACCGTTTGGGACCAGGGCTATTTTTACATTTCTGCTGTGTTTGTGTTTAGCTGTAATTTTCCTCTTACTCATTTACTGTACCCACACATATTATATATCGTTTTTCTCCCCATTAAATTAACTTTCTAAAAATACCATTAGTTTCATCATATCATATAATTTACTATAAAAAATGAGAAAATATGATGAGAAAATGGAAAAAAAAACACACTTTTTCTAACTTTGATCCCAAAAAGCTATTACACATCTACAACCACCAAAAAACACCCATGCTAAATAGTTTCTAAATTTTATCTTGAGTTTAGAAATACCCAATGTTTACATGATCTTTGCTTTTTTGTAAGTTATAGGGCAATAAACACAAGTAGAACTTTGCTATTTCCAAACCCCTTTTTTTTTTTTTTCTTTTTTTTTTTAAATTAGCGCTAGTTACATTGTAACACTGATATCTGTCAGGAATCCCTGAATATCCCTTGACATGTATATATTTTTTTTTTAGTAGACAACCCAAAGTATTGATCTAGGCCCATTTTGGTATATTTCATGCCACCATTTCACCCCCAAATGTGATCAAATAAATAAAATCCTTCACTTTTTCACAAACTTTAGGTTTCTCACTGAAATTATTTACAAACAGCTTGTGCAATTATGGCACACATGGTTGTAAATGCTTCTCTAGGATCCCCTTTGTCCAGAAATAGCAGACATATATGGCTTTGGTGTTGCTTTTTGGTAATTAGAGGGCCGCTAAATGCCGCTGCGCACCACACGTGTATTATGCCCAGCAGTGAAGGGGTTAATTAGGGAGCTTGTAGGGAGCGTGTAGGGTTAATTTTAGCTTTAGTGTAGTGTAGTAGACAACCCCAAATATTGATTTAGGCCAATTTTGGTATATTTCATGCCACCATTTCACCGTAAATGCGATCAAATAAATAAAATCGTTCACTTTTTTACAATTTTAGGTTTCTCACTGAAATTATTTACAAACAGTTAGAGCAATCATGGCACAAATGGTTGTAAATGCTTCTCTGGGATCCCCTTTGTGCAGAAATAGCAGACATATATGGCTTTGGCATTGCTTTTTGGTAATTAGAAGGCCACAAAATGCCGCTGCGCACCACACTTGTATTATGCCCAGTAGTTAAGGGGTTAATTAGGTCGCTTGTAGGGTTAATTTTAGCTTTAATGTAGAGATCAGCCTCCCACCTGACACATCCCACCCCCTGATCCCTCCCTGACCCCCTCAAACAGCTCCCTTCCCTCCGCCATTCCACAATTTTCACTGCCATCTTAAGTTTGCAGGAAAAAAACTATTTTTAATATTTTTTTATCTTAAAAATAAATTTTCTGTAGTTTAGCTGCCCCCTCAATTCCCTCCCAGATCCCTTGACAAATATTGATTCCCCCCACTCCAACTCCCTCCTTCTCATGTATGCTTCTCTTACGACTACTTAGTAGGTAAATGATGCAGCGTGAAATGTTTATGTAATGCCGCCCCCTGCAAAATCGCGACCAATTGGCTAGAAGGGGGTGCCAATCATCCTGATTGTATCTAAAAGGTGGCGGACGAGTTATGGAGCAGCAGCCTTATGACCACTGCTTCTTAACTTATGTTTTCAGCAAGCTGGAAACATCGGACGGAGAAAGCCGCATCCGCTGCTTATTAATTATTCCCCTTTGTCTGAACTTCAAATGAGTAGTAGATTGGAAAGGTGTTTTAAATTGAAAGCTCTATCTTAATCATGAAAGTTTAGTTTTGAGTTCAATGTCCCTTTAATAGTGTCAAAATATCAGGAGCCATTTCACCAATTATGTGGCACATATTACAAAAAACAACTGCAGAAGATCAAACTCTTCAAAATGTAATACAAGCAGTACTTGCCATATAGGGAAGAGCTTTCACTGTTGGATGGTGTGATTCTAAAATCATCATTGATAAGAGAAATGTTAAAGGGACATTCAGGTTAAATTAAATGTTCATGATTCAGATACAGCATGTAATTTTAAATAACTTTCCCATTTACTTCCATTAAAAAAAGTGTGCACAGTATTTTTATATTTACAATTTTTGAGTCACCAGCTCCTACTGAGCATGTGCAAGAATTCACAGACTATACGTATATGCATTTGTGATTGGCTAATTGCTGTCACATGGTACAGGGGGAGTGGAAATAGACATAACTTTGAAATTTGTTATACAAAAATCTACTACTCATTTGAAGTTCAGACTAAGTGCTATTGCATTGTCTTGTTATCTTACATTTGTTGATTATGCAAATCTAATGTGTTGACTGGTCCTTTAACTAAAATACACAAAGGACATTTAAAAACATAAAAATGCAGAAAGAGATCAAGGGAAGTTACTTTCTGGAGAGTTGATCTCTTTTTGTGAATGGCCAGGATTACTACACATACCGAGAGCTCACAAAACAGAGAAATACTTCTTCAGAGCAGGTATGCAAGAAATTACGAGCAGTGATTTCAAGGTATGGCATTCCAAATGTCATAAAGTTTGATAGCGGTCTATCAGACACATATAACAGCCAGCCCCAGATATCCTCAGAGTAATGGATTAGTTGTTAATTATTAAAAGGTTACTTACAAATGCTAGTCACTCAGGAGACGATCTACAAACAGCTTTACTAAACTATGGAGCGACACCACTACCAGGAAGAAAATTTCAAGCAGGATTGCTTTTGGCAGACATAAACTAAATTACCTCAGGTAGCCCTTTCTCAGTACCATGTAAACAGCAAAGTACACAAAATGTGTTGGAAGAAAAAAAGAGAACATAAGAAAATATCAGAAGGGAAACTATGACAGGGGGTGCAAAAGATCATATGGAGCTGCATATTGGGGTTGTTATAAAATTCTGGACGGTACAAACCTAGGACAATAAAGTTGCTGTGCTGCGTAAAGTGGCAGAACAGTCATTTGAAGTGGAAACCACAGAAGACTTAGTTCTCAGACGAAACTGCAAATATTTATTGAAGATACCAAAATGTGCAGGGCCCAAAATGCTGCCAACAGACATAGTATTGTTACTGATACAAATGGCTTATTGGGGGGCTAAAAATTAGAGGACACCACCTGAGGAAAATTGAGCAATATTCATAATCAACTAAATGAAACAGAAGAGTATCAGTCAGAATTGTCAAACTTTAACAAATATACATCTATCTAGTCGCAGAGCTGTCAGAGGAACGTTGAGAATTACATTGAAAAGTATTCATATCTTGTCATGTTTGCTGTTAATTTGATATATGGTTCCAGGACATTGTTGCAAGAGACATCGTGTAGCTAGGTATGTAATAAAGTTATTTCAGAAAAGAAGTCTGTCTCTTCAGCAGTTATATAAACAAGCACACAACACAAATAATACAGTGGACAAAAGGTGTTGTTTTCTGTGCTCACCAAGTAAAACTGAGAACAACTCCCTGCATCTTTTGCACAAAAGAGGTTTTATACCCCTTGTGTAGAGATTCAAAAGAATGAAATTGCAGCACACAAAGAACAGAATTCAAATCCCAATGAGATTCTTAATTTTTTGGTATATTTCTTCCAAAGCTTGAAAACATCAGGATGATGAGCAATATTCCAAAAAGAAACCTGTTAATTCAACATACTACTCCAAAACCTGTAACCAATCCAAAATCTGCCGATTATTTAGGGAAATCCTGGAAAGATTCCTATTTTTATACCTTAAAAAAATTAAAAATAGACCACATCTGGCAACCTTCTGCTTGTCCTGTATGATATATTGAAAAAACCTGAGGAAGCAGAATAATTGAAGGAAAGGTATAAGTTAGCCTGAACTTCCAAGAGACTTCCTTTCCTTCTGCTATAAAAACCTGAGGATTTATATGTTTTACAAGGTAACAGGAAACATTTCAGTTTATTATGTTTATTTTTGGACTTCCAAAGAATTTGAAGAAAAATGAACAATCTCTTCAACATTCGTTTGGGACAATTATCTGTGAACACAGAACTCAATTCAAAGTATTAAAATGTAATGTGCATTATTTTTTTAGTTAAAAATATATTTATAAAATATACAATCTAATATAAATCTAAAATGTAATTATGTGGAAGTTTCTATACAACACTGCTTACACTACTGATTTTAATAAAACAAAAATCAATAACAAATATAAAAATGGGTAGCTCTGTATTCACAGTCAAATATAAGATGCCCAGGCACCCTTCACAATACAGGAAAGTTTACACCTAAACCTAAAGGCCAAGATGATGCATACCCAATGGTAATAAATATGTATCTAGGCTTCTGTGAGGGATATGGTAGATTATCTAACATTATTTGCTATGTTTTTGTTTAAAATATGAGAGGTTTTAAATAGAATTGTTCAAGATTAGACACAGAAAATTTATACAACCCCCCTTAAATGACACCGGCACTAAACTATCTATGCTGCCATTGCCAATACAAATGATTATTACATGGAAAATCCAAATGAAAACCCATACTGATAGATTACCAAATCCAAAACACAATTTGGCAAAACTATTATAAAAGTCTCTTTGGTAATGTGGTTCAGATATTAGACAAAGGCAAAACTTAATAAAGGAATATTTATTATGAACAAAAGTGTCAAAGTGCATCTACATTACATTTAAAACTAAAATAATTAGCAAACAAAAATACAGAAAGCAAACCGTTTAAAATAAAAATAGCAAGATAATAAAGCCTAAGGGGCCCATTTATCAAGCTCCGTGTTTCTGGCGAGCATTCAGACTCGCCAGGAACACCAGTTATGAAGCAGCGGTCTAAAGACTGCTGCTCCATATCCTGTCCGCCTGCTCTGAGGAGGCAGACAGAGATTTTGTGAAATCAACCCGATCGAATACGATCAAGGTGTTTGACACCCAATGCTAGCGGCAGATTGGCCGCGAATCTGCAGGGGGCGGCGTTGCACCAGCAGCTGGTGCAATGCTGAATGCGGAGAGCGTATTGCTCTCCGCATTCAGCGATGTCTGTCGGACATGATCCGCTGATCGGATCATGTCGGACAGACATTTGTTAAATAGGCCCCTAATACTTCAGCAGTCCAAATTCTTGTCCCAAGGGAGATTGGAAGGAAAATGGTCATTTATAATGTTATCAGTAGCCTCTCATGTAAATGAAAAATGTATTTAGCCAGATTCAACATTGAAACAATTTTGGCTGTGGTCCGGAATCTTGACAGTTCCCTTTTCAGAAAGGGGCAAATTAATGTAGCCAACCCTTTTATGGCAGGCCATAAACAAGCTATCAAGCCTAGCCAAAATTCTTATTTTTAGATACAATAACTGTTAATTCCTCACATCATGGAACAATTATGATTATTTTGATACTAAATATGTCCTGTCTGTCATATAAAATGTTTTCAAGATGTAATATATTATGACACTCTTGTAGGAATATAATGCCAAGTTACCCTGAATTGGCCCCAGGGCTGTCTCTTGACAGGAGGCACTGTCTTCTGTCACTGTATTTACAGCTTAGTCCATAAAAACTGAATTATCTGGTTTACTAGTTGTAGGTAATAAAAATCAGCTGGCTTTTTAGTCAGAGTTCTGATCTGTGTTAAAAAAAAAGTTGTAGCTTGCAAACATGAAAAAAATTAACTCATAATGTCCTGAAATCATGAGGTTTTCAATACAATATTAATTTTTTTTGTATACATTTAAGGTATGTCCCTGTCCACCAGTGAGCAATAAGTCATTAAAATACAGTTGTAAACAGATATATATTACTTGTTAGCTTCAAAATAAAAAGCTTTTCAAAAACTATTGTAACATGTTTAGACAAATACACAGGCAGGCACACCAAATTCACAAATGGCGGGTGGACATGATTCGCTGTAGTGTATCATGTCCGCCCGACATCGATAAATGCAGACAGCATACACTGTCTTCATTTATCATTGCACAAGCATTTCTTGTGAAATGCTTGTGCAATTCCGCCCCCTGCACATTCGCAACCAATCGGCCGCTAGCAGGGGGTGTCAATTATCCTGATCATATCTCATCGGGATGATTGCACTCCGCCACCTCAGAGGCAGCGGATGGGTTAAGGAGCAACGGTCTTACGATTGCTGCTTCTTAAATCCTGATTCCAGAATGAGCAGCATACGCTGCTTAATAAATCGACCCCTATATCTTCAGTTTATTTAGTACATGGCAGTAGTATGACAGCAACATCTCGGGGCTCCCGCCCCTACCTCGGGTTTAATGACAATGCACAATAACATCCTTAAAGGGACAGTCAACTCCAGAATTTTTTTTGTTTTAAAAGATAGATAATCCCTTAAATACCCATTTCCCAGTTTTGCATAACCAACACAGTTATAATAATACATGTTTTACCTCTGTAATTACCTTGTATCAAAGCCTCTGCAGACTGCCCCCTTATTTCAGTTCTTTTGACAGACTTGCATTTTAGCCAATCAGTGCTCACTCCTCTGTAAATTTGCCTGCATGAGCTCAATGTTATCTATATGAAACACATGAAATAACGCCCTCTAGTTGTGAAAAACTATCAAAATGCATTTAGATTAGAGGCGGAATTCAAGGTCTAAGAAATTAGTATATGGACCTCCTAGGTTTAGTTTTCAACTAATAATACCAAGAGAACAAACAGAATTGGTGATAAAAGTAAATTGAAAAGTTGTTTAAAATTATATGCCCTATTTGAATCATGAGAGGGTTTTTTCGGACTTGACTGTCCCTTTAAATAGCATTTAGCCCTGCAACCTTATTGGCCTCATTAATACCAAAAGCCATATTTATCCTAAATTAAGGTACTCATAAAAACTCAATACAGATATAACAAACAAAAAATCAAAAAATAATTTTACAATCTTACATTCAAATTAGCAATATAATTTATATACAATAATAAAAATAAAAAAATATTAAAGAAAACCAGACAAATTATAACCTCTATTGAGGCCATGAGGATATAAAAGTACCCAACTTATGAATCCACATGGCTCTTCTTTTAAAAATAATTTCTCTCTGTCCCAACCTAAGGGGACCCTTGAAACAGTATCCAGCACCATAAACTTTAATTGGTTCACCGGATGTCCCCTCTCATGAAAATGAGAGGGGACTGGAATGTTGTGTATCCGAGGTTACAATGTTATTAATTATCTCAGCAGTAACCTCCAATTAAATGTTGGTGTACTTATCAGCAGTTGCCAACCAAAAAACATAATTTATGTAAGATCTTACCTGATAAATTAATTTCTTTCATATTAGCAAGAGTCCATGAGCTAGTGATGTATGGGATATACATTCCTACCAGGAGGGGCAAAGTTTCCCAAACCTCAAAATGCCTACAAATACACCCCTCACCACACCCACAAATCAGTTTAACGAATAGCCAAGAAGTGGGGTGATAAGAAAAAAGTGCGAAAGCATAAAAAATAATGAATTGGAATAATTGTGCTTTATACAAAAAAATCATAACCACCACAAAAAAGGGTGGGCCTCATGGACTCTTGCTAATATGAAAGAAATGAATTTATCAGGTAAGTTCTTACATAAATTATGTTTTCTTTCATGTAATTAGCAAGAGTCCATGAGCTAGTGACGTATGGGATAATAAATACACAAGATGTGGAACTTCCACGCAAGAGTCACTAGAGAGGGAGGGATAAAATAAAGACAGCCAATTCCGCTGAAAAATAATCCACAACCCAAAATAAAGTTTTACTCTTATAATGAAAAAAACTGAAATTATAAGCAGAAGAATCAAACTGAAACAGCTGCCTGAAGTACTTTTCTATCAAAAACTGCTTCAGAAGAAGAAAACACATCAAAATGGTAGAATTTAGTAAAAGTATGCAAAGAAGACCAAGTTGCTGCTTTGCAAATCTGATCAACCGAAGCTTCATTCCTAAATGCCCAGGAAGTAGAAACTGACCTAGTAGAATGAGCTGTAATCCTTTGAGGCGGAGTTTTACCCGACTCGAAATAAGCATGATGAATCAGACTTTAACCAAGATGCCAAAGAAATGGCAGAGGCCTTCTGACCTTTCCTGGAACCGGAAAAGATAACAAATAGACTAGAAGTCTTTCGGAAATCTTTAGTAGCTTCAACATAATATTTCAAAGCTCTAACTACATCCAAAGAATGTAACGATCTTTCCTTAGAATTCTTAAGATTAGGACACAATGAAGGAACCACAATTTCTCTACTAATGTTGTTAGAATTCACAACTTTAGGTAAAAATTTAAATGAAGTCCGCAACACCGCCTTATCCTGATGAAAAATCAGAAAAGGAGATTCACAAGAAAGAGCAGATAACTCAGAAACTCTTCTAGCAGAAGAGATGGCCAAAAGGAACAACACTTTCCAAGAAAGTAATTTAATATCCAGAGAATGCATAGGTTCAAACGGAGGAGCTTGTAAAGCCCCCAGAACCAAATTCAAACTCCAAGGAGGAGAGATTGACTTAATGACAGGTTTTATACGAAACAAAGCCTGTACAAAACAATGAATATCAGGAAGATTAGCAATCTTTCTGTGAAACAGCACAGAAAGAGCAGAAATTTGTCCTTTCAAGGAACTTGCAGACAAACCTTTATCCAGACCATCCTGAAGAAACTGTAAAATTCTAGGAATTCTAAAAGAATGCCAGGAAAATTGATGAGAAGAACACCAAGAAATGTAAGTCTTCCAGACTCGATAATATATCTTCCTAGACACAGATTTACGAGCCTGTAACATAGTATTAATTACAGAGTCAGAGAAACCTCTATGACTGAGAATCAAGCGTTCAATCTCCATACCTTCAAATTTAATGATTTGAGATCCTGATGGAAAAAAGGACCTTGAGAAAGAAGGTCTGGTCTTAACGGAAGAGTCCAAGGTTGGCAAGTAGCCATCCGAACAAGATCCGCATACCAAAACCTGTGAGGCCATGCTGGAGCCACCAGCAGAACAAACGAACGCTCTTTTAGAATCACTCTTGGAAGAAGAACTTGAGGCGGAAAGATATAGGCAGGATGGTACTTCCAAGGAAGTGACAATGCATCCACTGCCTCTGCCTGAGGATCCCTGGATCTGGACAGATACCTGGGAAGTTTCTTGTTTAGATGAGAGGCCATCAGATCTATTTCTGGAAGTCCCCAGATTTGAACAATCTGAAGAAATACCTCTGGGTGAAGAGACCATTCACCCGGATGTAACGTCTGGCGACTGAGATAATCCGCTTCCCAATTGTCTATACCTGGGATGTGAACCGCAGAAATTAGACAGGAGCTGGATTCCGCCCATACAAGTATCCGAGATACTTCTTTCATAGCCAGAAGACTGTGAGTCCCCCCTTGATGATTGACATATGCCACGGTTGTGACATTGTCCGTCTGAAAACAAATGAATGATTCTCTCTTCAGAAGAGGCCACGACTGAAAAGCTCTGAAAATCGCACGGAGTTCCAAAATGATAATTGGTAATCTCGCCTCCTGAGATTCCCAAACCCACTGCGCTGTCAGAGACCCCCATACAGCTCCCCAACCTGTAAGACTCGCATCTGTTGAGATCACAGTCCAGGTTGGAAGAACAAAAGAAGCCCCTTGAACTAAACGATGGTGATCTGTCCACCACGTCAGAGAGTGTCGTACAATCGGATTTAAAGATATTAATTGTGATATCTTTGTATAATCCCTGCACCACTGGTTCAGCATACAAAGCTGAAGAGGTCGCATGTGAAAACGAGCAAAGGGGATCGCGTCCGATGCAGCAGTCATAAGACCTAGAATTTCCATGCATAAGGCTACCGAAGGGAATGATTGAGACTGAAGGTTTCGACAAGCTGAAACCAATTCCAGACGTCTCTTGTCCATCAGAGACAAAGTCATGGATACTGAATCTATTTGGAAACCTAAAAAGGTTACCCTTGTCTGAGGAATCAATGAACTCTTTGGTAAATTGATCCTCCAACCATGTTCTTGAAGAAACGACACAAGTCGATTCGTATGAAATTCTGCTAAATGTGAAGACTGAGCAAGTACCAAGATATCGTCCAACTAAGGAAATACCACAATACCCTGTTCTCTGATTACAGATAGAAGGGCACCGAGAACCTTTGAAAAAATCCTTGGAGCTGTTGCTAGGCCGAACGGCAGAGCCACAAACTGGTAATTCTTGTCTAGAAAAGAGAATCTCAGAAACTGAAAGTGATCTGGATGAATCGGAATATGCAGATATGCATCCTGTAAATCTATTGTGGACATATAATGCCCTTGCTGAACAAAAGGCAGAATAGTCCTTATAGTTACCATTTTGAATGTTGGTATCCTTACATAACGATTCAATATTTTTAAATCCAGAACTGGTCTGAAGGAATTCTCCTTCTTTGGTACAATGAATAGATTTGAGTAAAACCCCAGACCCTGTTCCAGAACTGGAACTGGCACAATTACTCCAGCCAACTATAGATCTGAAACACATTTCAGAAATGCTTGAACCTTCACTGGGTTTATTGGAATGCGAGAAAGAAAAAATCTTCTTGCAGGAGGCCTTACCTTGAAACCTATTCTGTACCCTTGTGAAACAATGTTCTGAATCCAAAGACTGGGAATCGAATTGATCCAAATTTCTTTGAAAAATCGTAATCTGCCCCCTACCAGCTGTGCTGGAATGAGGGCCGCACCTTCATGTGGACTTGGGAGCTGGCTTTGACTTTCTGAAAGGCTTGAATTTATTCCAGACTGGAGATGGTTTTAACTCACAGCTACAATTTAACTATAGTTTTAGAATACCTTGATTTAAAACATTAAAAATATAGAGCAACCGTATACATCACAAAATAAACCAATTTGAAAGTTTCAGCTTTTTCAGATAAATCTGTTCACCGTCATATGAGAGGTATTGCAATTCTGGAAATAAAAAGGTTAGGCCAGTTTTGCTTTCTAGAGACTGTGTCCAAGGCAGCAAGTTAGTCACTCTGTCAAAATTCAGCAGCCTGTACCTGTTTTTTTTTTCTCTTGGATGAGACTTTTATCAAGTGATAAAGTCTACCTCCATTCTTTAATCATTGGTAAATGTTTTGGATACGCTCTATCAGTGCTTGTCTTCTGATTGGCCCTAACGGAGCTAAACATTTCATTGGTTCTTTGAGAATGCATACGGTTATTTGATAATACAATGCCCTTTGGTTGTGATTCTCGCATAAACCACCGGAGGGCAACATGAGCAGGAAAACGGCTTTGTTAGAAATATACTATTATAGCCAAATGTATCTTTAATATACTTACTATTTCCTGATATTAATAAATTATATGTTCAACATATATGGGACCATACAATACCATTTAATCTGAGTATTTTCATACTAAGCCTGATATACTATTTATAATATTTTAAAAGGTACGTTTAAAAGTCACCTTTCCATGATGGGATCTGAAAGGATTACAATACTTTCAGTATGGATCTAATTAATATTTTAGTTCATATCAATATGCTGGTATACACTGCATTTCCTAGTCACCATCAGTAAACTTTGTAGTAACTGCTAGTCATATTTGGAACCTAATTTGTACATCAGATGTCTGAAAAATTAGAAAAGCAAAAACATGTTATTATTCTGAGATTTTGGAACATATTTTAAATGTATCAATGTAGCTAATCATTCAATACAGCAGACATTCATCCAATATAGTATAATTTTCAGATCAATACATATATATATAGATATTTTTTATATGATCTGAGTATAAATGAAACATTTGAAAATTACACAATTTCATTTTATATGAAATTCAAATTTCTCCTTTTAAAACCAAGATTTACATTGTCAGTTTGTCTGGGGAAATGTGTATTGTAGCCCAGCATGAGATATTATATTATTATTATTATCAGGTATTTGTAGAGCGCCAACAGGTTCCGCAGCGTTTAGCTTTTGCATGCTAAGTGGTTGCTTTTCCTGTAAAATCTTAGTCTCTAGGGCTCCCAACCCCCAGGAGGTCATTACCTGGTAATTTTATTACATAGAAGAAAGATCCTCTTTACAGTAACATCCTGAGTTTTACAAGTGTCTATTTATTTGTTCTACAAATTTGTGTTTCAATAAAGGTGGGGTTGATATCACCCATTCCAGCGTTTGTTCATAATGCAGCCAATCCATGCAGTAATACATTTTCCTATATGAATAGATTAATAAATATGATAATTTGTGCACATAGCTTCCAATGATATCTCACCTTTTACATGACAGGAAGATGTGCTAACTTAGGGTTTCGAATGGTCGACTTATGTTGTCCAATGCATTTATTCACCTGTTGGGTAGTCTCCAAATTATAGAAAATGAGAAAGTGCTGAAAACTAGAGGGGGGAAGGAAAGGGGATTACGCCACACAAGGAAAGCAGGATGATAAATATAATCCCCAGGAAAATATTAACAGTTATAAAAATAGATAAATCTTCCTGCGCTAAAGGTCAAAATAAACTGACACTAGAGCTAAATTGAAGGGGTGATTCTATTTATTATGCTAAAATATATGAGATACTATTATTAAAAGATAGCTAGGGTATTTTTAATAACACATAACCATAGAAGTTCTAAAAAACATTATATGCATAAAAGAATGACAGTAATTGAAATAAAATAAAATAAAATGAAATGAAATAAGTGAGTTAGTATATAGTGAGTTAGTTTATAGTGAATTATTATAAGGTGTACATTTGATACAATACTCTAAACATAAATATACAAGTAAGATGACGAAAAAACAGTTATAATAAATTATATAAAGTGAATAAATAGTGAACATTGACAATTGATGAACAATTAATATGTTTGGAAAGCAATTGATAAAATTCTATGCATAGGCGGAATTAAAAGGCCAGAAAACAAAGTCAGTTTACACCATTAGTGCGGGCTAAATTGTGCTAGGATAAAATTGCTACAGTCAGATTAGTTTTTAGTCGTATATATTGCTTTGCAAAAGCTGACAGAACTTTGTATAGGCTGTCAGTGACTTTGTGCAAAATGGCTGGTATTGTGCAAATAGCTGGTTTTTGTGCAAATAGCTGACGATGATGTTATATTATACGAAAGCAGAGGCTGAAGCAAAAGCAAACAGGCATGAAAGAAGGGTTAAGTTAGTGCTATTTCCTTGAAAAGAAAAACACTTTTTCTTATAGGAGGATATCCAATGTAGTATAATGGAACACACTTGCTTGAGCTCAATTAAAGTTAACACATCAAAATTACATGTAAAAGTACAGTTATACTCATAATAACATCATCTATTAAAAAGTATTTCAAAAAATGTTTGCAAAAAAGGTTATAAAGGCTCAAAGATATGAGGTCTCGGATGTCAGAACAAAAGGACTGCAAAAGGCTTAAACATAGAGATACATACATATTAATGTCTAAATATGTAGAGGTAGCCCTCAGTTTACGCCCGGGTTAGGTTCCAGAAGGAATGGTTGTAAATCGAAACCGTTGTAAATTGAAACCCAGTTTATAATGTAAGTCAATGGGAAGTGAGGGAGTTAGGTTCCAGGCCCCTCTCAAATTTATCATAAGTAACACCTAATACATTATTTTTAAAGCTTTGAAATGAAGACTTTAAATGCTAAACAGCATTATAAACCTAATAAAATAATCACACAACACAGAATATATAATGACACTAAGTTAAAATGAACAAAAACATTTGCTGAACAGCATTATAAACCTAATAAAATAATCACACAACACAGAATGCACTTGCATTTTTCTACAAACAGTTCTTTCTATGCATTCCAATCTGGACTGATTTATAGACAGGAAGATCTTGTTCCTTTGAAATCTGCTCGATAGCTCAGGTCTGGTTAAACTGATTAATTTCAGCTTGCTTGGCTTTGCTGCAACACAAGCGGGCAGCTCCACCTACTGGCTATTTTAATAATATGCACTGCTTCTCAATGTTTTTCAATAGCAGTCACATGACTGTAAAAAAAGGTTGTTATTCTGAAACGGTGTAAATTGAACCGTTGTAAAACGAGGGCCACCTGTATATGTATATATATGTTTATGTGTCTACATATGGATTTATGTGTATATATGTATTTACAGACATATACAGTCGTATGCAAAAGTTTAGGCACCCCTGACAATTTCCATAATTTTCATTTATAAATAATTGGGTGTTTGAATCAGCAATTTCATTTTGATCTATCAAATAACTGAAGGACACAGTAATATTTCAGTAGTGAAATGAGGTTTATTGGATTAACAGAAAATGTGCAATCTGCATCCAAGCGAAATTAGACAGGTGCATAAAGTTGGGCACCCTTGTGATTTTGTTGATTTGAATACCTGTAACTACCTAGCACTGATTAATTGGAACACACAATTGGTTTGGTGAGCCCATGAAGCCTTGAACTTCATAGACAGGTGCATCCAATCATAAGAAAAGGTATTTAAGGTGGCCAATTGCAAGTTGTTGTTCTCTTTGACTCTCATTTAAAGAGTGGCAACATGAGGGCCTCAAAACAACTCTCAAATAATCTGAAAACAAAGATTTCAACATTTTGGTTTAGGGGAAAGCTACAAAAACATAATTTATGTAAGAATTTACCTGATAAATTCATTTCTTTCATATTGGCAAGAGTCCATGAGCTAGTGACGTATGGGATATACAATCCTACCAGGAGGGGCAAAGTTTCCCAAACCTCAAAATGCCTATAAATATACCCCTCACTACACCCACAATTCAGTTTAACGAATAGCCAAGTAGTGGGGTGATAAAGAAAGGAGTAAAAAGCATCAACAAAGGAATTTGGAAATAATTGTGCTTTATACAAAAAAATCATAACCACCATAAAAAAGGTGGGCCTCATGGACTCTTGCCAATATGAAAGAAATGAATTTATAAGGTAAATTCTTACATAAATTATGTTTTCTTTCATGTAATTGGCAAGAGTCCATGAGCTAGTGATGTATGGGATATCAATGCCCAAGTTGTGGAACTCCACTCAAGAGAGGGAGGGATAAAAATAAAAAACAGCCATTTTCCGCTGAAAAAATAATCCACAACCCAAATTATAAGTTTATTCTTTAATGACAAAAAAACTTAAAACATCAGCAGAAGAATCAAACTGAAACAGCTGCTTGAAGAACTTTTCTACCAAAAACTGCTTCTGAAGAAGCAAATACATCAAAACGGTAGAATTTAGTAAATGTATGCAAAGAGGACCAAGTTGCCGCTTTGCAAATCTGATCAACTGAAGCTTCATTCTTAAAAGCCCACGAAGTGAAGACTGATCTAGTAGAATGAGCTGTAATTCTTTGAGGCGGGGCCTGACCCGACTCCAGATGAGCTTGATGAATCAAAAGCTTTAACCAAGAAGCCAAGGAAATAGCAGAAGCGTTCTGACCTTTCCTAGAACCAGAAAATATAACAAATAGGCTAGAGGTCTTCCTGAAATCTTTAGTAGCTTCAACATAATATTTCAAAGTTCTCACCACATTAAAAGAATGTAAGGATCTTTCCAAAGAATTCTTAGGATTAGGACACAAGGAAGGGACAACACTTTCTCTACTAATGTTGTTAGAATTCACAACCTTAGGTAAAAATTTAAATAAAGTCCGCAAAACCGCCTTATCCTGATGAAAAATCAAAAAAGGAGATTCACAAGAAAGAGCAGATAGCTCAGAAACTCTTCTAGCAGAAGAGATGGCCAAAAGAAACAACACTTTCCAAGAAAGTAGTTTAATGTCCAAAGAATGCATAGGCTCAAATGGAGGAGCCTGTAAAGCCCTCAAAACCAAATTAATACTCCAAGGAGGAGAGATTGATTTAATTACAGGCTTGATACGAACCAAAGCATGTACAAAATAGTGAATATCAGGAAATTTAGCAATCTTTCTGTGAAATAAAACAGAAAGAGCAGAGATTTGTCACTTCAAGGAACTTGCAGACAAACCCTTATCCAAACCATCCTGAAGAAACTGTAAAATTCTAGGAATTCTAAAAGAATGCCAAGAGAATTTATGAGAAAAACACCATGAAATGTAAGTCTTCCAAACTCGATAATAAATCTTCCTAGAGACAGATTTACGAGCTTGTAACATAGTATTAATCACTGAGTCAGGGAAACCTCTATGACTTAGCACTAGGCGTTCAATTTCCACACCTTCAAATTTAATGAATTGAGATCCTGATGGAAAACGGACCTTGAGACAGATGGTCCGGCCTTAATGGAAGTGGCCAAGGTTGGCAACTGGACATCCGAACAAGATCCGCATACCAAAACCTGTGAGGCCATGCTGGAGCCACCAGCAACACAAACGATTGTTCCATGATGATTTTGGAGCTCACTATTGGAAGAAGAACTAGAGGCGGGAAAATATAAGCAGGTTGATAACACCAAGGAAGTGTCAATGCATCCACTGCTTCCGCCTGAAAATCCCTGGACCTGGACAGGTATCTGGGTAGTTTCTTGTTTAGATGAGAGGCCATCAGATCTATCTCTGGAAGACCCCACATCTGAACAATCTGAGAAAACACATCTGAATGGAGGGACCACTCCCCCGGATGTAAAGTCTGACGGCTGAAACAATCCGCCTCCCAATTGTCTACACCTGGGATATGCACCGCAGAAATTAGACAGGAGCTGGATTCTGCCCAAGCAAGTATCCGAGATACTTCTTTCATAGCTTGGGGACTGTGAGTCCCACCCTGATGATTGACATATGCCACTGTTGTGATATTGTCTGTCTGAAAACAAATGAACGGTTCTCTCTTCAACAGAGGCCAAAACTGAAGAGCTCTAAGAATTGCACAGAGTTCTAAAATATTGATTGGTAATCTCGTCTCTTGAGATTTCCAAACCCCTTGTGCTGTCAGAGATCCCCAAACAGCTCCCCAACCTGAAAGACTTGCATCTGTTGTGATCACAGTCCAGGTTGGCTGAACAAAAGAAGCCCCTTGAACTAAACGCTGGTGATTTAACCACCACGTCAGAGAGTGTCAAACATTGGGATTTAAGGATATTAATTGTGATATCTTTGTATGCTGAATCAATGGTGCAGGGATTATACAAAGCTGGAGAGGTCTCATGTGAAAACGAGCAAAAGGAATCGCGTCCGATGCTGCAGTCATAAGACCTAAAACTTCCATGCACATAGCCACTGAAGGGAATGACTGAGACTGAAGGTGCCGACAGGCTGCAACCAATTTTAAACGTCTCTTGTCTGTTAGAGTCATGGACACTGAATCTATCTGGAAGCCTAAAAAGGTGACCCTTGCCTGAGGAATCAAGAAACTTTTTGGTAAATTGATCCTCCAACCATGTTTTCAAAGAAACAACACTAGTTGATTCGTGTGAGATTCTGCAGAACGTAAAGACTGAGCTAGTACCAAGATATTTTCCAAATAAGGAAACACTGCAATACCCTGCTCTCTGGTTACAGAGAGCAGGGCACCGAGAACCTTTGAAAATATTCTTGGAGCTGTTGCTAGGCCAAATGGAAGAGCAACAAATTGGTAATGCTTGTCTAGAAAAGAGAATCTCAGGAACTGATAATGATCTGGATGAATCGGAATATGAAGGTATGCATCCTGCAAGTCTATTGTAGACATATAATGTCCTTGCTGAACAAAAGGCAGAATAGTCCTTATAGTCACCATCTTGAAAATTGGTACTCTTACATAGCGATTCAAAACTTTCAGATCCAGAACTGGTCTGAATGAATTTTCCTTCTTTGGGACAATGAATAGATTTGAATAAAACCCCAGACCCTGTTCCTGAAAAGGAATTGGCATGATTACCCCCTGAAAACTCCAGGTCTGAAACACACTTCAGGAAAGCCTGAGCTTTTACTGGATTTGCTGGGATGCGTGAGAGAAAAAATCTCCTCACAGGAGGTCTTACTCTGAATCCTATTCGATACCCCTGAGAGACAATGCTCAGAATCCATTGATTTTGGACAGAATTTATCCAAACATCCTTGAAAAACCTTAATCTGCCCCCTACCAGCTGAGCTGGAATGAGGGCCACACCTTCATACGGACTTAGGGGCTGACTTTGGTTTCTTAAATGGCTTGGATTAATTCCAATTTGAGGAAGGCTTCCAATTGCAAACAGATTGCTTGGGGGAAGGATTAGGTTTTTGTTCCTTATTTTGATGAAAGGAACAAAAACGGTTAGAAGCCTTAGATTTACCCTTAGGTCTTTTATCCTGAGGCAAAAAACTCCCTTCCCCCCAGTGATAGTTGAAATAATAGAATCCAACTGAGAACCAAATAAAGTATTACCTTGGAAAGAAAGAGATAGCAATCTAGACTTAGATATCATATCAGCATTCCAAGATTTAAGCCACAAAGCTCTTCTAGCTAAAATAGCTAAAGACATGGATCTAACATCAATTTTTATAATATCAAAAATGGCATCACAAATAAAATGTTTCAGTAAGCGAACAATGCTAGATAAGGCAGAATCCAATTCTTGTTGCACTAAATTCTCCAACCAAAAAGTTGATGCAGCTGCAACATCAGCCAAAGAAATTGCAGGCCTGAGAAGATGAACTGAATATAAATAAGCTTTCCTTAGATAAGATTCAAGTTTCCTATCTAAAGGATCTTTAAAAGAAGTACTATCTTCCATAGGAATAGTGGTACGTTTAGCAAGAGTAAAAATAGCCCCATCAACTTTGGGGATCTTTTACCAAAACTCTATTGAAATTGCTGGTAAAGGATACAATTTTTTAAACCTTGAAGAAGGCATAAAAGAAGTACCCGGCTTATTCCATTCCTTAGAAATCATATCAGAAATAGCATCAGGAATAGGAAAAACCTCTGGAGTAACCACAGGAGGTTTAAAAACAGAATTTAAACGTTTACTAGTTTTAATGTCAAGAGGACTAGTTTCCTCAATATCCAAAGTAATTAACACTTCTTTTAACAAAGAACGAATATCCTACATTTTAAATAAATAAGTAGATTTGTCAGTGTCAATATCTGAGGAAGGATCTTCTGAATCAGATAGATCCTCATCAGAGGAGGATAATTCATTATGTTGTCGGTCATTTGAAATTTCATCAACCTTATGAGAAGTTTTAAAAGACCTTTTACGTTTATTAGAAGGCGGAAAAGCAGACAGAGCCTTCTGAATAGAATCAGTAACAAATTCTTTAAAATTCATAGGTATATCATGTACATTAGAAGTTGAAGGAACTGCAACCGGCAATGTACTATTACTGATGGACACATTATCTGCATGTAAAAGTTTATCATGACAACTAATACAAATGACATTCGGAGATATAATCTCCACAAGTTTACAACAAATGCACTTAGCTTTGGTAGAACCGATATCAGGCAGCAAAGTTCCAACAGATACTTCTGAGACAGAATCAGATTGAGACATCTTGCAAAATGTAAAAGAAAAAACAACATATAAAGCAAAATTATCAATTTCCTTATATCACAGTTTCAGGAATGGGAAAAAATGCAAATAGCATAGCCCTCTGACATAGAAAAAGGCAAGAGGCAAATAGCAATGGGGTGATAAAATAATGAAAAAAATTTGGCGCCAAGTATGACGCAGAACGTAACTGAAATTTTTTTGGCGCCAACAACGTCCGGACACTCGCATCACTAATGACGCAACCTTGTGTAAGGAACTCGGCGTCAACTATGACACCGGAAACGACGAACTTGCGTTTCACGCCAAAAATTCTCGCGCCAAGAATGACGCAATAAAGTCTAGCATTTGGCGCACCCGTGGGCCTAATCCTGCCCGCAATTTGCAAGAAAAATGTAGTCAATTTAAACCCCAGGTATGAAAAATATTTCTTAATATGTTTATTTTTCCCAAATATGAAACTGACAGTCTGCAAAAAGGAAATACATGAACCTGACTCATGGCATATATAAGTACAATACATATATTTAGAACTTTATATTAATGCATAAAGTGCCAAACCATAGCTGAGATGTCTTAAGTAATAAAAACATACTTACCGAAAGACACACATCCACATATAGCAGATAGCCAAACCAGTACTGAATCAGTTATCAGTAGAGGTAATGGTATATGAGAGTATATCGT
The DNA here is from genome assembly GCF_027579735.1 of Bombina bombina. NCBI lineage: Eukaryota > Metazoa > Chordata > Amphibia > Anura > Bombinatoridae > Bombina > Bombina bombina. The sequence goes on along the minus strand of NC_069501.1, from coordinate 189,005,014 downwards.
CGATCTGAAAAGGGAGGTAGGAGATGAATCTCTACGACCGATAACAGAGAACCTATGAAATAGATCTCTCGTGAGGAAAACCATTGCATTCAATAGGTGATACTCCCTTCACATCCCTCTGACATTCGCTGTACTCTGAGAGGAATTGGGCTTCAAAATGCTGAGAAGTGCATGTCAACATAGATATCTTAGCATAAACTTACTTCACCACCTCCATAGAAGGCAAAGTTTGTAAAACTGAATTGTGGGTGTGGTGAGGGGTGTATTTATAGGCATTTTGAGGTTTGGGAAACTTTGCCCCTCCTGGTAGGATTGTATATCCCATACGTCACTAGCTCATGGACTCTTGCCAATTACATGAAAGAAAAGCTATTGCAGAGATTTAAGCTGTCAGTGTCCACTGTGAGGAATATAGTGATGAAATGGAAGACCACAGGCACAGTTCTTGTTAAGGCCAGAAGTGGCAGGCCAAATAAAATATTGCAGAGGCAAAGGATGGTGAAAATGGTCAAAAACAGCCTACAGAACACCTCCAAAGACCTACAACATCATCTTGCTGCATATGGTGTCACTGTGCATCGTTCAACAATTCATCGCACTTTGCACAAGGAGAAGCTGTATGGGAGAGTGATGCGGAAGAAGCCTTTTCTGCATGCACGCCGCAAACAGTCGCTTGAGGTATGCAAACGCACATTTGGACAAGCCAGCTTCATTTTGGAAGAAGGTGCTGTGGACTGATGAAACAAAGATTGATTTATTTGGTCATAACAAGGGGCGTTATGCATGGCGGCAAAAGAACACAGCATTCCAAGACAAACACTTGCTACCCACAGTAAAATTTGGTGGATGTTCGATCATGCTGTGGGGCTGCGTGGCCAGTGCCAGTACTGGGAATCTTGTTAAAGTTGAGGGTCGCATGGATTCCACTCAATATCAGCAGATACTTGAGAATAATGTTGAGTGTTGAGGAATTAGTCACAAAGTTGAAGTTACGCCGGGGCTGGATATTTCAACAGAACAACGACCCAAAACACTGCTCAAAATCTACTCTGGCATTTATGCAGAGGAACAAGTACAATGTTCTGGAATGGCCATCCCAGTCCTCAGGCCTGAATATCATTGAAAATCTGTAGGGTGATTTGAAGCGGGCTGTCCATGCTTGGCAACCATCAAACCTAACTGAACTGGAGATGTTTTGCAAGGAGGAATGGTCCAAAATACCTTCGTCCAGAATCCAGACACTCATTACAGGCTATAGGAAGCATCTAGAGGCTGTTATTTCTGCTAAAGGAGGCTCTACTAAATATTGATGCAATATTTCTGTTGGGGTGCCCAAATTTATGCACCTGTCTAATTTCGTTGTGATGCATATTGCACATTTTCTGTTAATCCAATAAACCTCATTTGACTACTGAAATATTACTGTGTCCTTCAGTTATTTTATAGATCAAAATGAAATTGCTGATCCAAACACCCAAATGTTGTTTATAAATTAAAATCATGGAAATTGTCAGGGGTGCCTAAGCTTTTGCGTTTATTGGATTAACAGAAAATGTGCAATATGCATCACAACGAAATTAGACAGGTGCATAAATTTGGGCACCCCAACAGAAATATTGCATCAATATTTAGTAGACCCTCCTTTAGCAGAAATAACAGCCTCTAGACGCTTCCTATAGCCTGTAATGAGTGTCTGGATTCTGGACGAAGGTATTTTGGACCATTCCTCCTTGCAAAACATCTCCAGTTCAGTTAGGTTTGATGGTTGCCAAGCATGGGCAGCCCGCTTCAAATCACCCTACAGATTTTCAATGATATTCAGGTCTGAGAACTGGGATGGCCATTCCAGAACATGTTAATTGTTCCTCTGCATAAATGCCAGAGTAGATTTTAAGCAGTGTTTTGGGTCGTTCTCTTGAAATATCCAGCCCCGTACTGGATATTTCAACAGAGGATGCTCCGTGCTGGATGTCTTAAAGATGGACCCGCTCCACACTGTCTGGATGAAGACTTCTTGGATGAGGACTTCGCCATATGGATGAAGACTTTTGCCACTTTGATGAGGACTTTCTTGGCTGGATGAGGATGGATGTCCGGACTTCGATAACTGTAAGTGGATCGTCGGGGGTTAGTGTTAGGTTTTATTAAGGGTTTTTTGGGTCGGTTTATTTTTAGCTTAGGGTTTGGGCAATGTAAAAGAGCTAAATGCCCTTTTAAGGGCAATGCCCATCCAAATGCCCTTTTCATGGCAATGGATAGCTTAGGTTTATTTAGATAGGTTTTTATTTCGGGGGGGTTGGTTGGGTGGTGGGTTTTACTGTTGGGGGGTGTTTGTATTCTTTTTTTTTACATGTAAAAGAGCCGATTTCTTTGGGGCAATGCCCCGCAAAAGGCCCTTTTAAGGGCCATTGGCGGTTTAGTGTAGGATAGGGGTTTTTTTTATTTTGGGGAGACTTTTTTATTTTGATAGGGCTATTAGATTAGGAGTAATTCGTTTTTATTTTTGATAATTTCGTTTTTTATTTTTTGTAATTTAGTGTTTAATATTTTTGTAATTTAGAAAATTGTATTTTAATAATTTAATTTATTTTATTGTAATGTTAGTTTTTAGTGTAAGGCAGGTTAGGTTTTATTTTACAGGTAAGTTTGTATTTATTTTAACTAGGTAGTTAATAACTATTTACTAACTAGTCTACCTAGTTAAAATAAATACAAACTTACCTGTGAAATAAAAATAAAACCTAAGAGAGCTACAATATAACTATTAGTTTTATTGTAGCTAGCTTAGGTTTTTATTACAGGTAAGTATGTATTTAGTTTTAAATAGGAATTATTTAGGTAATAATTGTAAGGTTTATTTAGATTTATTTTAATTATATTTAAGTTAGGGGGTATTAGGGTTAGGGTTATTGTTAGGTTTAGAGTTTAATATATTTATTTAGTGTTAGTGAGGAGTGGAGGCCAGAGGTTTAGGGGTTAATAACTTTAGTATAGTTGCAGGGACATTGGGGCGGCAGATTAGGGGTTAATAACTGTAATATAGGTGGCAGCGATTTTAAGGGCAGCAGATTAGGGGTTAATAACATTATGTAGGTTGCGGCGATGTCGGGAGCGGCAGATTAGGGGTGTTTAGACGTGGTTTTTATGTTAGGGTGTTAGATTTAAACATAACTTTTTCTTTCCCCATAGACATCAATGGGGCTGCGTTACAGAACTTTTGTTTCCGCAATCACAGGTGTTAGGCATTTTTTATTTCCAGCTCTCCCCGTTGATTTCTATGGGGAAATCGTGCACGAGCATGTCAAAGCAGCTTGTATTTGGGTGCGGTATGGAGCTCAATGCCACCATATCGCCCGTACAAGCCTGCTATTTGTAAATTTGTAATAGCAGCTCTATAGGGAGGTGAAATACTGCAGCTTTTGTGGCAGTCATTAATTTCCCTATAGCGCTGAAAACTCGTAATCTAGCTGAATGTAAATTATAGGTATTCTGGACTTTAAAGGTAAATTATGAACTGATTTTTTATGCTTATTTGAAGGTGGTATAGCTACCAACATATCAGATACTGTAGAGTGAATGAAGTCCTTAGCTCCAAGCAAAGTCTGTAAGAAACAAACAAAAAACAGTAACACCTTTAGAAGCAAGAGCAGCATTAGAATGGTCAAAATGCATGAAAACAATTAAACATGTGTAGTATAAATATGCTAAAGGTAATGCCTCCGCCTACTTACAATAAACACATGTAACACTGATAGAAAAGTGTTTAAAGGACTCAGCTTCTAAAGAAGGTTTTAGGGACAGAAACAAAAGGCTCTATAACCGCAGAAAACTACAAAAGTAGTAATGTGCATAAAGTAAGTAAGCAAAAGCAGTACCAGATTGGTTAGAATGCATAAACATATAGATACATTTATTGCATAAGTCTGCTGGACATAAAACCACAGCTAAATGGTAATATCACCATTAAAACAGCTCTTGAAGAAAGGGAAACACTTTCTCCCACTGAAAGAAACAAATTTACAAAATTCAAAAATCATTAAAGCAGAGATGTGGTAACACCCAGCCTGGAATCTAAATAGCGTACTTATGACAGGAAGCACGTGTCAATCTGGTGTCATACATAGAAAAATCGCACTAAAATCTATGCTATCACACTGATGCATGTAGGCCCGAAAACCGATGTGTTTTAAAAAATGTACAGCATGCGTTAAAAATATACACACGTGAAAGCATAAAGCATAATTACAAATACTTAATAAAGTTTTTAAAGGGGGAATTACCTTAAAAAATATTTAACTGTTCCAAAGTCATATACATATATAAAATAAATAATTATAAATAAATATATATATATATATATATATATATATATATATATATATATAAATATATAACCTAAAAGGCTTCTAGAGTGCCAAATAATAAAAATATATATATACAGTACTTACCATTAGGCACCCTACTAACGGAGGAAACCAATAGGAAGCCAAAAACAGTGCTGAAATATAACAGCAGAGGATCTGGAATAGGAGTACATCGACGAAACAACAGGAAGAAGCACATGACAAGTCCCTGCGATGCCTGTGGAAAGGCTTGTTGCTAAATCCCAATAGGTGAAAATATGCCACTACCTATACTCCAAATACATTCCTCCAACAACCACTGTACTCTAAGGGGAAATGGGCCTCAACTCTGTCTGAGAATCCCTCTCACTGAAGAATCAAAAGCACATCTTCATTCTTCAACCTCCTCCCACAGAGGCAAAGACAAGACTGAGTTGCCATTGTAGAGGGAGGTTTTTTTTAGGGCTCTTGGGGTTTGGTATTACTTTGCCTCCTTCTAGTGGTAGGGAAGAGTAATTCCCAGGAGCCATGGATTGTGGAATCTCACCACCTGTATGAAAGAAATATATTACACAATTATATATTAACATTTTTTCAGTTTTCCAGTTTAATTACATTATTATTACATGTATATATATTTTGTTGCTTACAGGTTCATAAAACAGTCAAAATGTACGAATGCATTGTGTTATACACAAGTTAGTATGATCAAGTCCTTATTGTGAGATTTAAATGGACATGAGTTATTTTTTTAGTACCCACACACACACACACACATATATATATATATATATATATATATATGATAGTGAAAGCGAACGGAAATCGTGAAACTTATGCGCAACTTCAAAATACTTAGATCAGTACTGAATAGTCTTTACATAGTGTCTTAAACCATTGATGGATGAAAGGATCAATAGATAAATATGTGATATATGTTCTTAAGTCAAATACAACACATCCGAATCAGGAAAGAGTGTAGGTGTCCTCTTACCAGAAGTTACCCCAATCATATGAGGTAATGTGTAGTCATGTAGTTAAAGTTGTAGGTTTGTGGTCAACCACTGCTGGTGCCTGTTCTTTCAGTGCAGCCTTGTGTATGGTAGTCCTTTGTCTGGAACTTCCTTACTCTTGTGCTTGGATTTGGATATCTCTTGGCTGTATGGTAGTTTTCGTCCTAGGGTCTTTCCCAGATGTCTCAGGGGAAAGAGTAAAAAGAAAACGGTCCCAGTGCCTCTTTCGAAAGGCTGCCTGTGTAGATGGCAACCCCATCAACTGGCTCAATAGCAATGTTAGCCTGTTCTATGGCGATTTACCACCTGGGTGAAGCGTCTTTTTAGCCCAGTAATGCTTTTCTACTCTGTGAAAGCATTACTGGGCTTAAAGAAGTTGTACCCAGGTGGTAAATCCCCATAGAACAGGCTAACAATGGTATTGAGCTAGTTGTTCATTCCTGTGAGTGCGCTTCTCTCTGTGTGTATTTAGTCTCCCTATGGGAAAAAAGGGGAAACCAGACGTGGACTCCTTGCTCAGTGTGCTTAGAGGAATATGGCTACACCTCACTGACGAGGCCCAATGTAGGCTGAAACGATTGTCTGGGGTTGCTTTGTTCCTTGTTCAGAGAGGAATTGCCTGGTATTTCGGCGCTGGACAGACCGTAATAGGCAGGATCAGACTGATATACTACAGGAAAGTCCTATTCTGTGCACCCAAGTGGTAAATCGCCATAGAACAGGCTAACAATGGTATTGAGCTGGTTGTTCGTTCCTGTGAGTGCGCTTCTCTCTGTGTGTATTTAGTCTCCATATATATGTTGGTCTGATGAAGGGGTGAACACCCCGAAACGTCACTTGTTTATATGGAATAAAACACTTTTTATTTCACCTGTATCAAGTCCAGTGAGTGTTTGTGTTATAACTTGGATATTTGAACTTTTTATAGCACCCTGGCAAAATTGAAATTTACTGTTCGTTGGAGTGCACTTATTTCAGTGGATTATATATATATATATATATATATATATATATATATATATATATATATATATATATATATATATATATACTGTATATATATCAATATCTATTTGAAAATACTTAAAACATATTCTTTTATGTGCAGAACATTGGAATGTGAAATATTTAAAGTAAATACACAGTATAACATTTTATAAAATATGAATATTTTGTAAGAATATGCAGTTTTTCTAAAATGTAGTTTGAGATTGTTTGTCCAACTTGTGGTTTTATTTTGTATTTATTTTAAATATTAATCAACTGATTATTTACACAAAAATAAATTGGTATCTTCTACAGTGAGTAATTAAAAGAACAAAAAACAAATCTTGTGAATTGTTAGCTTTAATCATTTTCCTACTAAACTGAATTCATAAAGTGAAGCACTGATTACATGACCAGTCTACTAACCAGGATTTTACTGTATTGTTATACACTAATCCTGTGATAAGAGGGTTCTCTGTCATTAACAGAATGATCTATACTGCAGTATCACTGTGTGCAGCGAGGGTTAGTGTAGACAATCACTGTGTACACAGTGTAATGACAATAAGTTACATGTGTGATATGAGGGTTCTCTGTCAGTAATAGAATGTTATATACTGCAGTATCTCTATGTGCAGCGAGGGTTAGTGTAAACAATCACTGTGTACACTGTGTAATGACAATAACAAGCTAAATGTATGATATGAGGGTTCATTGTCAGTAACAGTATGTTCTATACTGCAGTATCACTGTGTGCACTGTAATCCATTTCCTCCAATTGCAACAAATGCACAAAGACGTGTAATACTCAGGAACATATACAGAACTACTAACCAGGATTTTACTGTATTGTTATACACTAATCCTGTCAGAGTCGGTTTACACACTATGTCTTCTGTTATGTGATGTCACAATCTGTCTACCAATCGTGATGCACAGAATCAGCACATGCTCACACCACAGCCACACACAGCATAGATAGGCTGTATAAGGGGCGGCTCTAGATGCTGCACCATGATTGGTGAATAGCAGGCAGCATGCCTGTATTTAAAAGGGTGGCATTTGGGGCTTCTGCTTGTTACTACTCACATTGAAAAAGGCCAGTACTTGGGCCGAAACTAGTTTGTGTATTTTATTAGTGTTATTGCATGTTTTTTCACCCCTGGCACCTGATGCCGACGACTGCTGCTATTAACTAAAAGTTATTTTGTAATTCCTTACTACTCAGACTAGGAAAGATTGCTTAATAAACCCTAAACCTTTATGCTTAACATTTATTGTTATGACCAGTCTTGTGTCACATCCTCCCAAGGCAACAAATATCCAGCAAAGGCATTTTATTGGTCTGGGTAATGCAGTCTCTAATTGGAGGTGTTGTCCCACCCATCCTTTTTTTAAAAAACAAACAAACACTTAAATGGGGGAAAATGACAGAACATGCACAAAATGTACAGTTTTGAATAAAATATTACAAGAACCCAGAATAAACTTGTTTAAAAATAATTTTCCATCCCAAGAGTCCATAAATGTTAATTACAATGGAATGAGTAAAATACTGTGGTTTCATAATTACCTTGCAAATGCACTCAGTAAGAACTCCATAGAAGCACTTTTATGGTAAAAAAGAAAAAGTTGGTGCTGTGTAATATGCAGCATTCGGATAGTTGTAAGGGGTGGAGAATGGAGTTAGCACAGTGGGATTTGGTAGGAAGCTAGAGAAAGAGTTGGTAATGAACCAGTGTCAGAGAACCTTGCTGGTTAAGATTCATCCATCTTCAACAATTATTATTACACAAATCATATGAAAGTATTCTAACAAATTATACTTCAATTGTAACAGGTTTTTGTAGGGTTTAGATTGTTTAGGTATTACTGTCTGTGTCGTATTTAAGCACAGAATAGTTACTTCTTATTCATCAGTCTGTGTAGTCATGGCTATTAAAAATACCTGGCACAGAACTTCTCTTAACAGCTGAATTATCAGAGAGATACATCACATACAGCATTATGGTTCTCTATGGAGATGTTAAACATGTTGTTTTATCAAGGCCTCTAGAATCTGAGATATAAAAGTGTTGTTTTTTATGAGTGAGAAGTTATATTAAGACTGCATTAATCTAAAGGCATCTAGGAGTCAAGGGGTTAATCCCTTTATTAGTTTAAATGCTGACAATGTTTTCATATGGCAACATTTGAGAGGTCCCAGCATTTAATATGATACCTAAGAATGTTAATGCTTTAAGAATAGGTGTCGATTTAGATATTTCACATCATTGTTTAGACTGCTCATTAACAATATGAGTGCAAATAAATATTCAAATACAATATGGTTTACAGTTGCATCTAACAATGTTATTTGCTTTTTCCATTCATTACATCATATACAATGGAGTGCACTCTGTTCTAGTGTTTTGTGTTTGTTTTTTTTCAAAATTCAGCATTAGCCGTAGCCTTACTTAATTTTGCCCCCTTTGCAGCAGGTGCATTTTTAACATGTTGCTATGCATCTGCTTATTCCATTCTATATATACAGTATATATAAAACAAATTATTATAAATAAAATAATTTCTTCACACTCTAAGAAGTGTCATATTGAGATCTCTTATCTTCTAGAAAATGGTAGAAATGCTCATGTCTTTAGGGAGCCTGCCCTACCTCCATATAACTTTAATTTTAATCCATTGTCTTAATGTCACATATAGGGCTAGAGTACAAGTGGAGTGCCATCAATATACCCAGGGTGTGTTATCTTTTGCACAACCTTGCACAAAGAATAACACTCAGTCTGCTGTTACAAGTGGATGGTTGAATATTTTAACCAAAGTGTATCCTATAGTTTTAATTTGTATCACATGGAGTGCAATTAGCATGCTCATTGTGCTCAGATTAAGTGGTGATCTATGTGTTGAGCTCAAGCATAATCCAAAATACCACTGGTAGCGCTTTTTAAGACTTGATGCAATAGCATAGCACAGAATAACATGAAGAACGCCACTACGTACCATTTTCTTAGCATACCCCTGGCTTAGTGCAATATCCAACATGAATTTTACTTTGCACTCCCATAGAATTCTGTTATGTGAGGGATTTAGAATACCGGTGGTATCTGGCTTGCCCATGACTATTGCTTGAGCAATAAAAATAAATTTGGACTTTTAATATTAATGCAAAAATAGAAGCAATGTTAACACACAATGGCACTAATATTTTTGTGCTCCACTTTTAATCTAGGCCGTAGTAAAAGATGAATAAGATTTACCTAGTGTATGACTTTGGGCAGGTGTATGACACACAAAAGAGCAGTGAATTATTATATAGTGAAGAGTATAGCTTTTAAACTTGCTTGATACCATGGGGATCTGCAATAAAATGTAGGTATCTGCTTGTTGCCCTCTTTTCTAGTCAATGTGCAAATGAATGAAAGAAAAAATATCTATGAATGGACTTTGATTGTTATAACTTGAAAAATATTTTTTTGTTTTTTTACAATAGTAATTATTTGTTTCATTCACTACAGATCGTCCATTTTCTGCTCAGAAAGGTGACCAGGGGCCTCCTGGGGAACCTGGAATAAGAGGACCACCAGGACCTTCCGGACCTCCTGGACTGGGGTTACCAGGACCAAAAGGACATCTTGGCCCACAAGGTCCACCTGGATATCCAGGTGTTGGAAAACCAGGAATGCCAGGAATTCCAGGAAAACCAGGCAGCATGGGGATGCTAGGACCAAAAGGAGAACAAGGATTTAAGGGGGAAATAGGAAACATGGGATTGCCAGGGATTCAAGGACCACCTGGTCCTCCAGGCTTACCTATTCAAGGAAAACCAGGCAACCAAGGTTTACCAGGACTTCCAGGACCAAAAGGAGAACTAGGAAGTAAAGGACCACCAGGATTACCTGGATTACCTGGACTAAAGGGAGAAAAAGGAGTTGGAATTCCTGGTTTACCTGGACTTAAAGGTTCACCAGGATTACAAGGTCCTCAAGGCCCAGTCGGTCAGCCTGGTATTGGTAAACCTGGATCAAATGGATTTCCAGGTCCAAAGGGACCACCTGGTAGTCCAGGGTTACAAGGACCACCAGGACTAGAAGGCCCTGTTGGTCCCCCAGGACTTCAAGGACCACCAGGCATTCCAGGTGTTGGAAAACCAGGCCAAGATGGTATTCCTGGGGGGATTGGATTACCAGGAAACAAAGGTGATCAAGGATTGCCAGGTTTACCAGGTGCACCTGGCCTTCCAGGAGTAGGTAAACCAGGTTTGCCAGGAGGTAAAGGAGATCATGGTATTCCTGGTGTACCAGGACAAGTAGGTCCTAAAGGTGATCAAGGCCATGCAGGTGAACCGGGCATGGTTGGCCCTCAAGGTGAGCCAGGCCCTGCCGGTTTACCTGGACCAGTGGGATCACAAGGGGGTTCTGGATTTCCTGGACCAAAAGGAGAGGATGGCACCATGGGCCCTGAGGGACCAGTAGGACCCAAAGGTGAACCAGGCATAAATGGACTTCCAGGAAAAACAGGTTTTCCAGGTGAAATTGGACCTCCAGGCCTTCAAGGATTGCAAGGACCTACTGGTCCAAAGGGAGAGCCTGGGCACAAAGGTTTAATAGGTCCACCAGGTACACCTGGAATTGCTGGACCCAAAGGAGACATGGGAATGCCTGGTGAGCAAGGCGAGCAAGGCCCATCTGGAATTCCTGGACTAGCAGGATCAAGTGGTCCAATTGGACCACCTGGACTTCCAGGGCCAAAAGGTGAACAGGGTTTACCTGGCCCACCTGGTCTTCAAGGTGTTGGAAAAACTGGTTTACCAGGACCACAGGGTGTAGCTGGACCATCTGGAGCAATGGGACCTCCTGGTCAGCCTGGTTTACCAGGTCCTCCTGGGCCTCCAGGTCCACCTGGTATTCCTGCAGAAATTAACCCCTCACAGGCATCACTGGGACAGTATTTACCAAATATGGGACCTGCTATTGATGGAATGAAAACACCACAAGGCATGAAAGGAAAGACTACAGCAAACATGTATGAAATGCCAGCATTTACCGCAGAACTTACCACTCCCTTTCCACCAGTAGGAGAACCTATAAAGTTTGAAAAATTGTTATACAATGGCAGGCAAGGCTATAACCCACACACTGGCATTTTCACTTGTGAAATCCCTGGAATTTATTATTTTTCCTATCATGTTCATTGCAAAGGTGCTAATGTTTGGGTGGCATTATATAAGAACAGTGAACCATTAATGTACACTTATGATGAATATAAAAAAGGCTACTTAGACCAAGCTTCTGGAAGTGCAGTATTGCAGTTGCTACCTGGAGATAAAGTATACATGCAGATGCCTTCAGAACAAGCAGCTGGACTCTATGCTGGGCAGTATGTCCATTCATCCTTTTCTGGATATTTATTATATCCCATGTGAAACGCAGTAAAACAAAAAAAACTCTGAATACATGTTGCTTCTACATTTTATATCTGTTAGATCTGCATAAACTTCTTTGCTACTAATGCCATGCCAGGTCAAAATAGCAGCAAAGACATTTGTGTCTGGACCAATATACATTTCTATGAATGCACAGTATAAACAAGCCTGAAAAGTGATTTTGCATTGTATAACCATATTAAGCCTGTCTCATAATCTTCAACTTTTTCTGGTACATACCAAAAATACAAATTAGTGTTTTAACTGAATCCAGATCATTTATATTGTACAGATTAGCAACATATGGGCAAAACTTGTGTATTAAAGTACAAACTCTACTTGTTTTCACAAACTAATTTAAACAAGGGATACTTAAAATAGAACTCAAATACCCTAAACAGATACAAAATAATGTATAATCTATAGCCATGATCTTAAACCATCCCAACATTTAAAATGAATACAAATTCTTCTATTACCACACAATCCTAATACATCACCTGAAAACTAACTAAAAAATGCAGAGGAAACTAATGCGTACCTCCTCTCTCTTCTTCAGTTTCCACTGACCAAAATGATTTGGTTCAAATGACTTCTGGTACCCTTTAATCGTGGAAGATGGACCAGTAGGGTTCCAATAGTTTTAGAAACATTTGTTAAGGGTTTATTTTATATTTACAAAGCTTCAGCAAAATGGAGTATACTGTACCAATTCATTCATCATGCATGTATACAAAATGGAGGCTGATATACAAACTATTCTCCTACAGATGTGTGCCCATATATATTGCTGTTAGATGAATATTAATGTTATAATTAAAAGCACATCATAACATTTTGCGAAGCTATTCCCACTTTGGGATTTTCTTTATTGAACTGAATATTATTACCAAACAAAAGTTGGAAAAGGATAAACAAATTTGTGTTTATCTTGATTTTTGGATGTAATAGTGAAGAAAATTCCATGATAATTCATTATTACTGATCTTAGCTTACTATAGCCTAGTTTGCATTGCTGTTGTAAACTGTGCAAACTGATAGAACAAATCTCTGCATTGAAGTCTATGGAGATGTCTTATGTTACCACCAGCTTACACAGTTTAAAACACAAATGGTAACAAGGCATATGTGTTTAAACCCCATAAAAATTTTAGACACATATTTAAAGTCCCCCTCAAGAGACAAAAGTATTGCAGCTCCTGGGAATGAAACTGACTGCCATTGGTGAGTAAGTGCAACTGACAGCTGTTTCCTGTCCCAATGTCCCAATGCCTATGTGTTTAAACACTTTGTTGTGGTCAGTAGTGTATTATATCATACAATTTTACATCCGAATATCTCTATTCATGTATCTATTAATAGCCAATATATGTCAACACGTTTTGATATAACAAAAATTTATTGGAAGTACATAAATCCCCATTCATGTTTGTTTAAGGGGGTATTTCCATTTTCTTTCCATTTGTTGCACCCAGAACAGGGCATTTTACTATGTATACATGTGTGATGCTGTATAAGCTTTACTTATGGGACTGAATATGTCTTCCCCTCAGACCAGTATTCCACAAGCATCTTTTTTCTGCATATTTTTAAAATCACAATGAATGCCGTAACATACTTTTTTATACAAAAAAACTGTTTTTAATATAATTAAAAAGAAATTCCTTCAAATGTATGTTATTTTTTTAATGCAATTTCTCTTTACATCTTACAAGCACAAGTTGTCTTGAAAGGGACAGCATTGTTACCAAGTAATTTGTGTCAAGTTAGTTCTTTTTTGTGATTATGCATATATCATAAGTATATACACACCCTGGCCTGCCTATGGATTTAACCACCTTAATGGTATACAGTGATATGGGTTAAAATTAATATTTGGTGATAGAGTCAAATATAGTATACTAATATATCTGTGAAACTGAATTATCTTTTTCTTTAATTGTCATCATTTGAACACATTTGAAGAAGGCAATAAAAATTGCTGTCCGTATTTTGGATTTCATCCAAAGATGCAGATGTGTCATGCAAGTAGTTGGAAATGCATTTATTGCACAGTAATGCAAAGTAATAGAAATATTGCTGAGGTACTTTTGCTTAATCATGAAATTTCTGTGTTCCTCAACTGATTTAATTCAGTTTAATTCAAAACCCAAAACATGAAAGGCAATGCACAACTTTCAGCTCATTTTCAGGGCCTCAGCACAGTGTTTACAGTAGAAAAATATTCTTATTTATTGTAAAATTTAAAGGTAGATCTTCAAAAACCCACAATGTTTGAGGACCATAATGACTTCCTTTGTGTACCTCCAAAACATGTATTTTTAAGGATCTGCTGATCTATTCCACAATAATTGAGACTTTTTTTTCTAGCATAAACAATTGACTTCCTTAGTATTTGTGTTGTGTTAGTTAATGTCCTATAATTTCCAAACCAAAGGTTCCAATATTAGAAAGCAGAACTCAGATATAATATATTTAGTTGTAAACCTTGTTAAAACCTCATGAGACCCTCATGGCAAACAAAATCTCAGTAAATATTATTATTTTTTTTAATCTTTGTAAAGAACCTGTCATCTAAAACAATAAGTATCTACCTGAAAGTGGCCATTTAAAAAAAAAAATGATTAGTAACATTATATTCTATGTTATTTGTTAAAATGCCATTTACAAAAACTCATGTTTTTGTGTTAAAATTACTCTTTATCTCATGTCCATTGACAGATCAGAAACCAAAATCTTTAAGCCATGGTTTTAAAATACTGAAAATTGCCTAAACCATATATATATATATATATATATATATATATATATACAGTATATATATTTTTTTTTTTATTTAATTCACTAGTGAGTGAATGACAATCACAGTTTTACACAAAAGCAAGACTTTTTAGGGAAACATGCACTGCCCCCTCAGACTGAAGCCTTGTCATGAATGTTTAAATAACTTTTTAACCCGTTGCCTAATATATATGAAGATGCATATCTCAAAATGTCTATTGGTTTGAGATGTAGAGTTGACTTATAAATGCTGCTAGCAAAATTTAACTTCCTATAAACAATAGCAATTACAAGGTTGCTCTTGCTATGCTAAATAATTTGCCTTATTTGCAATAAACTATATACCACAAGCTAATCTAGTTAATGTGGTTTCAGTACTATAACTATAGTTTTTTTTTTGTTTAAAAATTACCTGCTTTATAATATAATACATACTAGAATTACTACAGAAAGCAAAACAAACATACAAAAATATCGGTAAGTAATTTTACCTACTTATTAATAGATAAAATTAGGGTATTTTCCCTTTGCAATTGTTTTGTAATTTCTACAACATATATTTAAAGGTAATGTATCTATAATGCAATAACAGATAGTTTCATAATTATACTTGAGAAAGATTCCAGTAATTTATTTTTCATTTAACAAAAATTACATTAGTTCACGCAAGATTTATAAAATAATTACACAAAATATAGGTAATTCAATGCTGTATTTTTAAAATGGTGCTAAACATAATGACTTTATTTAATGTAAATGTTTAAGAAACAAAAAAAAATTTTTAAGGTGTAATGTAACTGATTGGAGATTCCTTTAATTAAACATTGATGTAAAATGAGTGGAACTGTTAAACTTGGAGTCAGTACACAAAAATGTCCTAAATGTAAGATTACCAAAATAACAAAGGGTTTAATATATTTTGGTGAGTTATATATTGTTTTCAGTACACTGCCACAATTGAATTAAAACATCAAATAATTTTGTATTTATATTTTTTGTACTGATTTTAGAATTATCTTAATAAAATTTTGTAAATGCTTTCTTGTCTGTTTTATTCATTATTTCAATATAATGGTATAAAGTAAATGTTCCATATGTATATACCTAACAGTTCCTTTTTTTGTCGGTATGTTGGGTGTATAAATATGGAACATTGTGCACTGTGAAGGTTACCTTGAGAAAGGCCCAGGTGAGGGCCAAAACATTAAGAACCCTTTTCCAATAAATTGATATATACTTTCAAAGAATATGATTCCTGAGTTTTTCTATATATATACATACACATACACAGAAGAAAACAGCACTCGCTGGGCTTGACAGCAAAAAATGTCCTTTATTCAAGTGACTTTTCGGGGCATACACCCCGTCATCAGACCAACAGAACACAAGTGAAAACCAAACTTAAAGGGACATGACACCCAATTTTTTTCTTTCATGATTTAGAAAGAGCATGTCATTTTAAACAACTTTCTAATTTACTTCTATTATCTAATTTGCTTCATTCCCTTGATATCACTTGCTGAAAAGCATATCTAGATATGCTCAGTAGCTGCTTTTTGGTTGCTGCACATAAAGGCCTTGCGTGATTGGCTCACACATGTACATTGTTATTTCTTCAACAAAGGATATCTAAAGAATTGAGCAAATTAAATAATAGAAGTAAATTGGAAAGTTGTTTAAAACTGCGTGCCCTATCTGAATCATGAAAGTTTAATTTTGACTAGACTGTCCCTTTAAATACCATATAAGCCCCTCCCCTATAGCAACCTATGTGAATGCACATAATTAGAAAAACAAGAAAAAACAAAGCAGAATCTGTTTTACATGTCATTGTATACAAAGTGTCAAATACAGGTGATGTATTACAATATGACAATATGCAGATAAACTGTGTGTCCCATAGACATAGAAAAGTGCAACAATGTGAGTGAATGTTATCCCATAATAATCTATTATATCCCATAATACAAAACTAAAAAAACACATAAAAATTGATTTAGGTGTAAACTCTACATAATGCCTATATACAAACTGAACCTACCCCTGCATCAAGTATTAGGGATCAAACATCTAAAGATAAAAAGGGGGAAATACATATAATGCAGGTCTCTAAAGCTACATCAAAGTATGATGGATACTATATAAGTATCGCTACTCTGCATAACCGCACATAGTAAGAAGAGACAATGAGGTGTATGCAGAGAGAATCAGTGCGTACCTATACAGATTCAAATAGTCATGAAGCAGAAAAGTGTGTCACTCGATCAATAGCCCATCCAGGCTAGTCATATTCAGCTGCTATTGTGCAGTGTTCCAAGCGCAACAGTACCAAGTCTGTGGGTATTCCACATTACAATTGGGTGAGTGGGACACGCCTCCTGTCCACCAGTGAATCAGATGACAAGCGCAAAGTCCCTAGAACACGGCTGGCTCAGAATTCTAAGAAACTTCAAACATATTACACTGAAACAAAAACATTTACGCTTTTTCTATTGATGTTACTGGATCTAATGCAACAGCTAGATAGATATCAATATACGGTAGTGAAATAATAGACATGATGTATGTGTGACAACTGTGTAATTATTATTTTATTTATTACATTATGTTACAAATTGCACTATGTATTTTGCAGTGTCTGATAGCATTACCACTGATTTAGAAGTGTCTGGTGGCTTGACTACAGTATGGAAAGCAGAAAGGGGCCATATCATTCAGATCATGTAGACCCCAATGACTATCTACAGTTATCACATAGACCTAACACACAGGATCATACTATAAATACCAGCAAGAGACAGGGCTGGATTGGGCCAGGTCATCAGGCCAGGGGTGGGCCAGGCCATCAGCTGTATAGTGTGGAGAGCAGCAGTCAGAGCAGGTAAGGGAGAGGAGCGGCCACCCTGCTTTTTAAACAGACACTCAGAACCACACACACCTTACCTGGCCCTCCTGCCCCTGAATCAATCATCATGATCACAAATGCATATAATGTGTGCAGTATATAAACACGCGGTAGTGCACTGAGACAGACTACCGTAGTGTGTGTGCACTTTAGTGACTGTGAGTACATAATTGCCATGCAGCCAGCAGCTACAGCGTGAGGAGGGCTGTTACAACAATCTGTTCTGCTGCAGGAAGCTGGTGGGTGGATCTGGATCGTGAGGGGCTCCTGGAGGCAGCTGTGAGTAAGGGTTCATCACTGTCCCACTGTAAATCTGTCTCTATCAGCAGCTAATAGTTTGGAATGCGGTTCCAAATCTAAGCTGACAGCAGTACTAGCAGTTCTGCGTGTCATCTCCCTCCCTCCTATTTTCACTACACGGAGCAGCACCCTTCACTTGCCTGTCTAAAGGTAAAAGTAAATTTGTGTGAGTTCACCTCAGACTTTTATTTCAATAGAAGGTATTATTAGTGTTAAGGAGGGAGCAAGTATACTACAAAGGGGATAGTGGTGTGAGTGCTAACTAGTGAGGTGTAAGCTTAAATCCCTAAGTAGTCTAATATAATCTCCAAATATAGACTTAAACAAGTGATAAAGAGTGGGGGGGTGGGATAAGCGCTCTGTAAAGAGCAAACCAAAAAATAATGAAATTTTATAAAGTAATAAATCAAGATGTTGATTATATGTGATTGGAAAAAAGGTACCAATAGTGACGATAAAATGTCAATTTAATAAAAAATGAAATAAATAAATATCAACAAAGTATGCAATTTACACATATGACATATGATAAAATATAATTCAGAAGACTCATATGAATCTAAGATGCCGGCATCAGAAAGATAGAATTTTAACCTGTATGTATTTCATAACCTTTTAAAATTAGCGATTGCTAAGTTAAAAATAACAATATACAATAAAAAACTTGATTTAGCTGTAAATGTGCTGAGGCAGTCCAATCTTATGGGCACTTAATGAGAATGAAAATTTAAATAATAAAACAGATTTGTGGTGAATAACAAACCAGCAGCTTCTGTTAGTGTCCGTTAGAGACTGTGAAGCGTGTGATCCGTGAGTGGTGACGTCACGTCATGTGACTAATCGTACTGGTCCAATAGTATCCAAACAATTGTAAT
The DNA here is from genome assembly GCF_027579735.1 of Bombina bombina. Classification (NCBI taxonomy): domain Eukaryota; kingdom Metazoa; phylum Chordata; class Amphibia; order Anura; family Bombinatoridae; genus Bombina; species Bombina bombina. The sequence goes on along the minus strand of NC_069501.1, from coordinate 188,986,385 downwards.
GTAGCTTTGAATTTGAAAAATATAGCTTTGTATTTGAAAAATATATATACCGGTATAGAGAGAAGGTGAAAAAAATATTATAATAGAATGTCAAAACTATTCCGTAACAGAAGGGATACTTGCAAGTAGCAGGTCGCTATCCTCCAATCTCTCCTGTAGCAGAAAAGTAAATCAGCTGATTTCCAAACAGCAACAATGTAGATGAAATGGAAACAAATGTCCGTTTTAACTCCAAGTGGATAGAAATTCCTTGTAAGGTGCTCTTTATTCAGCAGTCCTTTGGATAAATGGTAGTATTATAACTACAACTGGAGGTAGCTTGTAGGCATACAGGAATTATTCATATATCTGGCTCAGCTATTGTGTATGAGCCAGAAATGAACCTGTTGTTTATGCCGCCATGTAGCCAGGTGAGGTAGATTGGAGCTCTGTGGATATTTACACTTATAAACGCAGCACACAGGAATTATTCATATATCTTACTCTGCTTAAATTGTAGAGCTCGAAATGAACCTGTAATGTGCAGGGTGAAAGAGTGAGTGTATTTCTCCTAGTAACTGTAAGCAAATCTACGCGTTTCGGCAGAGTTACCTGCCTTTATCAAGATGCTTACAGGATGTGACAAGAGGCCTTATATAGGGAGAGAGTGTGAGTGTATCAATTAGGATATGGGCGTGTTAATAATTAACCCTTTGTTGAACGGGTCATAAATAAGGTATCTAACTCATGTCTATATACAAATATAAATAGAATCATAAGTGATTATAATGGCACTATTTTTCTTTTGCGCAAACTGTGGTTTATAGAAACGAACAATCTGAACACTATATAGGATTGCACAATGTATATAAAAGATTATTATAACTGTGTGAACATACCAAATTGTGTCTGCTTTTCTATGGCTAAAAAATCAAGCAAAAATTGTACATTCAATACATGACTTATATTCCATTGGGTCAAGTTTATATAAAGGATGATTGAACTTTAGATGATATTTATTATATAATGACATACATTCAACATCTTTGGTTACTTGATACTGGTTAAGGGAGTGCAATAATTTTGAAAAAATAAATAAAATAATAATATTTCTAGATCAACTAGAAGTAATCAGAGAGACATAATTGTTTGTTATATATTTACAAGATATTATACTTAATGATAGGATTGATTATACATATTAGATGTTATATATAGGATGTTGTATTTCTATTTGCTGCCATATTTATATAATTGAGTTTAGGTCAAATGAACTATTTAATCCTAGTGGATATATTGTTTTAAATTTAAAAATTAACTCTGCTTCTTTTTTGAGAAGCATCTTTTCCATATTGCCACCTCTATGGTTCATTTTTACTTTTTTTATACCCCAAAATTGAAAACAGTTTAGATCCCCCTGGTGGACTTCAGCAAAGTGTTTGTATACTATTGTTTTGGTATTTGCATGCTCTATGTTCAAAATGTGTTCTCACATACGATCCCTTAATATTCTGCTCGTTTGACCAATGTAGAATAAATCGCAAGAACATTTAATGCAATAAATTACATTAGAGTAACTGCATTTAATAGTATCCTTTATATGAAAAGTGAATGAGTTGTTAGTACATGTAATCTGTTTCATTTTATTACTATGTTTACAGGATTTGCATTTAATGCAAGGAAAAAAAACAAATATTTTTTCTTTTCTTAGATCTCTATCAATATAATTAGTATTAGTTCCTTTGAATTCACTAGGTGCCAAATAACTTTTTAGATTTTTTGCCTTTTTGAATACAAGGTCAGGGTGTTTTTTAACTTTTGTACCTAGTATAGGATCTTTTTCAATGTAATGCCAGTGTTTGTTTAGAATGGCTCTAATCTCATTGTGTTGAGCATTATACTCTGTGATAAATGGTACAAAAATATGACTAGTGGGAGTAATATTTGTTTCATAAGAATTTTTATTTTTATTTTTGTTAGTATTCTTTTTTAATAAACTAGATCTATCAGTTTCTCTAATCGATAACATGGTGTTTTTGATTTTTTTCTGACTATAACCTTTCTCAGTAAATCTATTTAATAGGATATTTGATTGTAGATCATATGACTCTAAATCAGAACAGTTTTTTCTGATCCTGAGTAACTGACTTTTGGGAATATTTTCCTTCCACTTATTGAGGTGGCAACTTTTATGATGGATAAAATTATTTGAGTCAATATTTTTAAAATATGTTTTAGTTTTGATCTTATTATCCACAATTTCCACCTCAATATCCAGAAAATGAAGTGATTTCATACTATGTTCATGTGAGAAAGTAAGACCTAAATTATTGGTATTGATATCTTCCAAGAATATTTCTAGAATTTCATGATCTCCTCTCCAGACCAGGAAGATATCGTCAATAAATCTTTTATAGAGCACAAGGTTCGCTCCCCATTGGCCACCGGATAAAAAAGACTCTTCAAAAAAAACCATAAATAAATTGGCATAGCTGGGAGCGAACCTTGTGCCCATCGCCGTCCCCCTGGTCAGAGCAGGTAAGGGAGAGGAGCGGCCACCCTGCTTTTTAAACAGACACTCAGAACCACACACACCTTACCTGGCCCTCCTGCCCCTGAATCAATCATCATGATCACAAATGCATATAATGTGTGCAGTATATAAACACGCGGTAGTGCACTGAGACAGACTACCGTAGTGTGTGTGCACTTTAGTGACTGTGAGTACATAATTGCCATGCAGCCAGCAGCTACAGCGTGAGGAGGGCTGTTACAACAATCTGTTCTGCTGCAGGAAGCTGGTGGGTGGATCTGGATCGTGAGGGGCTCCTGGAGGCAGCTGTGAGTAAGGGTTCATCACTGTCCCACTGTAAATCTGTCTCTATCAGCAGCTAATAGTTTGGAATGCGGTTCCAAATCTAAGCTGACAGCAGTACTAGCAGTTCTGCGTGTCATCTCCCTCCCTCCTATTTTCACTACACGGAGCAGCACCCTTCACTTGCCTGTCTAAAGGTAAAAGTAAATTTGTGTGAGTTCACCTCAGACTTTTATTTCAATAGAAGGTATTATTAGTGTTAAGGAGGGAGCAAGTATACTACCAGTGCCTTCACTACATTATTCTATTAAAAGGACTTTCTACTATTACTATCCTTAGGAATGTTTTACTATGGATTTTCTGTGCCTATTTCATTTAGGATGCAAAAGGATATCTGTAAGCCAATACAGTATATTTCTGCCTTGCTCTATGTGTTTTAAGACTTATTCGTTGGATATTTTACAAAATTTGATTATTTTTTTTTGCCTTACTCTGCTATAAGGGTCTATTTTTTAATATATATTGCAATAAGGATATATACATCTATATTGTAACCCATAGCCTTAACTGTTTACAGCCTGCTTCAAAGATTATGCTTTGCTTTTAGAAAAAGTTTTAAAGGTTTCTGATTAAAACATATTGTTTATGCATTTATAAATATATTTCATCCTTATTGTGTATACTGCTCGAATGGTTCCCTAAGGTTACTGATGCAGTATACCAATATATTTAGTTAAGTTTGTTTGACAGGCCAGTCATTTATTTATTTATTGTTCTTAATAGGTTTACACTGAGGGTTATATTACTAAATAAAGGAATTATTTAATTATATTTGTATGATTTTTTATGAAGCCTTATTAATTATTATATATTAATTTACGTATCTTATACATCTTACATTATCCTTTTAGTTTTTAACTTCAGTTTAGAATCGTACATTCCACTTTTAGACATTTCTGTTTGCCCCAATAGGGTTAATAGTTACAGACGCAACCTCGCTTTCTCCATTGTTTACATTATCTATGTGAGCAAGTGAACTAGTGTTTCATACCATTGTTTTAGAAGGGTAGTCACAGTTTAATACACTCTGATATACTATAAATTGATAAACTGATGTTCGAATTTTTTATATATATGGCTCCTTCCGTATCACTATAATATAGACATCTTTATAGAGCTGTGTGTGTGTGTATATATATATATATATATATATATATATATATATATATATATAGTTTTAGGATCCAAGCACTCACTGTAAGGGTCTATTGCCTGGGTGCACTCTACGGTAGACAGGTAGAAACTTCAAGGAAAGAAGAGGCACTCACAGGTCTTAGTTAACACAAATTTTATTAATAGTCATTAATAATAATAGTCATCAATTTAGTCAGTCAACGTTTTAGTCCTCACATGGACTATGTGAGGACCGAAACGTTGACTGACTAAATTGATGAACTATTAATAAAATTTGTGTTAACTAAGACCTGTGAGTGCCTCTTATTTCCTTGAAGTTTCTATATCTCTATCTATCTATCTATCTATCTATATATACAGTATATATATATATATGTCTGTGTGTGTGTTTCTGTGTATGTATGTGTGTGTGTGTATGTATATATATATATATATATATATATTCATTGTAGTGATATGGAAGAAGCCATATATGGGTGGGGCTTTATTTCAAGGGGTGGGGTCTAGCGCCCCACCAACTTCAAAATTCACCAGCCACCACTGTCTGGCATGTATATTCTATGTTCGGGGCAAAATTTAGGGAGCTGTCAAAAACTGGGCATTATAAACACATACTGTACATAAAATAGTTAAACACATAAATAAAATGGTAAGAGAGGGGCAACCCCAAACAGTGATGCAAAAAGGGGATACAAGTCTCATAATGTGTATCAAGATACTCCCAGTGATCCTAGGGGATAATGCCTAAATCGTACATAATGGAAGAGAATATAAAACACATACATATCTCCCATATATATCCAGACTTGTCAGAGGAAGCAGTGCCAACTCCCATATTTAAACCTCTGTGGTGTATTGTCCCTAATTTGTAAATCCATTGTGCTTCCTTTTGTAACAGTCTCAGTCTCTCCCTATCACCCACCCCCCTCCTGAGTGGGGGAACATGGTCAATGAGAATAAAATGTAAGTCTTTCACCGTGTGCCCCTGCTCCACAATGTACTTAGCCACTGGCTAGTCACTTTTTCCTTTATCAAGTGCAGTCCGTATAGCACTCCGATGGTTAGCCATATGATTTTTTTTATCGTCAGATGTTTTGACAATGTAAAACAGGCCGCAAATGCAGCTGAGCATATAGATAACAAACTTTGTAGTACATGTAAGGGGATGCTTAATTGGAAAGCATTGGTTAGTGTGAGGATGTCTGAAGCTCCCACCCTGTATCATGGAGTGGCTTGTAGTGCAACTCGGGCATCTGATAGAACCCAATATGGAAGGTCTAGTTGCTGCTTCTGTACTATAGCTGTTGACTAGATTGGTTCTCATGAGAATGTCCTTGAGGTTCCTTCTCCATCTGTACCCAACTCTCGGGGGTCCAAACTCCCTAAATGGGGGGGGGGGTGTCATTGGATTTTACAATGCTCAAATTTTCTTTTAGAGTAGTTTCCAGTGTGTCAGTCTGGGGTGAGAAAGTGGTTGTAAAATTCACTCTGTTGTGTCTTCCGTTGTGAAAAATCATTCCTATTCGTGGTTTGTCACCCACTACTGCTTCTCTGGCTCTAGTAATGATCTTGTTACTGTATCCCCTCCTGGCAAAGGTCAGTTCCATCTCTTGTAGTTGATTTGAGCGCCTCTCCTCAGAAGAATTATTCTTTATAACCCTTAGCGTTTGTGCTTTTGGGATTGCCCTGATGAGTGATCGTGGGTGACAGCTCTGGGTATGTAGAATAGAGTTATGAACAGTATCTTTCTTAAATAGTGTAGTTCCCAAAGAGGTCCCTTCCTTGAATATACAAAGTTCCAAGAAATCAACCTGTTTGCTGGCAGTAACTTACAATTTTGCTGGACACTTAGATGCATTAATGCTGTTTACCCATTCATTCAGATATTCCATAGACTCTCTCCATATCAGGAGAATTTTATCTATGTACCTCTTGTAGTGGATAATGTGTCCCTGTTCATAGACCTTTAATGTCTCTTCCTCTATGTGTTCAATAAAGAGTGGAGCCATGTTCGAACCCATGGCTGTACCTGTCAGCTGTAAGTTAAAACTTCTCAAATTTAAAGTATTTGTATTTGAGACAGATGGTTAACAGCTCAAGAATAAATTCAGGTTGTGGTCGGACATAGGGGTATTTATTCAGGCACATAGTAACTATGTTAATAACTGCCTCATGAGGTATAATGGTGTAGAGGCTGGTCACGTCCATGCTGGCTAGGATATCATCAGGTCTCAGGTCTTTCACTTCAGAAAGAATGCCAATAAGTGCCAGTGAATCACGGAGGTAGGATTTCATGTTGGGAACAAATGGTTGCAGTATGTAGTCCACAAATGTGGCAAGAGGTTGTAAAATGGAGCCCCGGGCTGATACAATCGGGCTGCCTCGAGGGTGGTGAGGTTTTTATGTATTTTGGACAGGGTGTAGAGGATAGGTCTGATAGGGAATTTTACTGTCAGCCACTGCTTCAGTGTATCATCAATCCAATTCTGTTATTATGCCTACTCTACCACCCTGTGAATACTTAACTTGTATGTGATGGTAGGGTCACATGGAAGGGGTTTGTAAGTATCACAATGGATGTATCTTCTGTCAGGGATCTGATTGCTGTCCATTAATCATATGTCATGTTGTTTCTATATTTTCTGGTGTTTGTATCGGAACTTGTAGCAGACTGTTGGACCATCCTAGTATACGTCCATATACTTGGGTTCGTGGCAGGTGGATCAAATGAGCTAGGGTTCTTGAATGGGTATATCTTTTTATCCTCTGTTCTTCCTTGGAAGAAATCTCTTAGTTTCAAATGCCTGGAACTTCAGTGTCGATGTAGGTATCAAATTGACTCACAGTGGAGTTGGTACAAATGATAGTCCCTTGTTGAGGACTCTGCATTCAGGGTCACTCAGATTGTGCTGGCTAATGTTGACCACTATATCCTCCTCTGTTTCAGAGGAAAAGGGAGCCTTCTTCCATAAGCCCCCCCTCCTGGTGTGTGGTCTCCTCCTCTCCCGCTTGTGGCCGAACTTGTTGTAATGCCTAAAAAAAGGCTGGGGGGTAGTGGAGGATTGTATACCTTGTCTTTGGTTGTCTGATCCTGAACTGCAGTCTACCGTATTCAAACGACGATTGGTGTATACCCTCTGTCTTTGCTGTTGTTTCTGTGGGTAACGGGTGCATTCCTCTGGTCCCAAGTTCCACCTATACACTTTTTTATCCTTGTTGTCTTCAATCACCTAGACAAGTTTATTGATTTTAAAGGCTATCAGATCATTGTACTCTTTGAGCTGAGTGGATAGCTTGTCAGTCCAATTCTCAGTCTTATCCTGGTTGAGTGTTGGTCCTTTGGTTTCCTCCACTTGTGCCAGTTCAATCTTGGTTTCCTCCAATAGGCTCCTTACCTCTCCAACAACCAAAAGGATGTGGGTCTAGGGAACACTTATTTAGTACAGCACACCACCATTTGCAGAACTGCGGGTTCAATCTACCAATGGTGGGTATGTTCTTAATGCGAAAACCCCTAGGGGTGAGTTTCTTGCAGTGATACTCAGATAAGTAGATGCCATGCAGTTTCAGATCTATCTCCTTCTTCTTAAGTTTTAAGATATGGAGAAATATGGTTGGTGCATTGTCAGCCGGTGTTTCTGGAATTTCCGTTTCAAACAAGATTCTTGCAGCATCGTAGTCAGTTAAGGACAATGTCTCTGCTCCCTCTATTTCAGCAGGAATAGTGGGAGTGGGTTGTGAGGTGGTAGGTTCCATCAATAATTCAGACCCGTATCAAAGAAGTGACACCTGTAGACAGGTGATGTGTAACTAGGTGGTGAAAGTGACAAAGTGGAGGGTCCAATGTTCATCAAATGGTGGGTGCAACCAGGGATATCAGATAAAGGTAGAAACAGGTGCACTCTCACAAACGTACTTCCTTGGCCAGGGTGCTGAGTGAAATTTCAAATATAAACATAACAAAACAGCACCTACTGGGCTTGAGAGCAAAATATGTCCTTTAGTCAAGTGATGTTTCGTGGCATACACCCCTTCATCAGACCAACAGAACACAAGTGAATACCAAACTTAAATACCATATAAGCCCCTCCTCCTGTTGAAAAAAACGCCAAAGCAACCGATGTGAATACACATAATTAGAAAAACAAGAAAAAACAAAGCATAATCTGTTTTACATGTCAATGTATACAAGGTGTCAAATACAAGTGTTGTATTACAATATGACAATATTCAGAGAAACTGTGTGTCGCATAGACATAGAAAAGTGGAACAATGTGAGTGAATGTTATCCAATAATAATCTATTATATCCCATAATAAAGATAAAGATGTAAACTCTACATAATGCCTATATACAAACTGAACCTACCCCTGCATCAATTATTTGGGATCAAACATCTAAAGATAAGAGGGGGAAATACATATAATCCAGGTCTCTAAGACTACATCAAAGTATGGTTGGTGGATAATATAGTATTGCTACTCTACATAATCACACTTAGAAGCGATAATGAGATAATGAGGTATATACAGAGAGAATTAGTGCGTACTGTGACCTGGGATCTTGGAAACACACAGTCCTCAAAGCTGGAAACACCACACAAGGTTGTAGCTTTATAAAATACAGTCTGTTTATTATCAGGTCTGGCAAAAAAACAGGCAAAATAAACATAAACAAAAGAGGCTTGCTCCACTGAGCACTTACTAACAAGTACAACTGTCTGCACTAAGTAGCTTTTCACAAAAGTAATATTGCACAGACCTTTCAAACTTTGTCCTTTAGAGATAATTCCTCTCAGTCTCTCAGGAGAGTGTTTCCAGTTTTCCTTTACTGCTGGCAAAATCTACCTCTCAACCCCTGACTGGGGATTTTATTAGCACCTGCTGTTAATTACCACATGCAGGTGAGTAGCTAGCTGAGTCAGACAGAATTCCTGGACTGGACTTTTTGACATAATGTGCTACTTGCAAACTGCAGGGTGGAGCACTGGTCCACCCTACTCTCCAAATACTCCACCCCAGGGACCCAGAAATAAATCACATATTTTCTCTATGTGGCAAACAAACATAACAATTCTCCCTGGGGTTGTCAGACCATACCCCGCACTGCAGCACTTTTGAGGGAATATAGACACCTTCCATTACTATGCCTTGGGTTCTGTCACACATCCTCCCCGCCAGCTCAGACCTAGTGGGGTGAGCGACCATGGCCAAAAGCGTATGCATATGTGAAAGGCCATCAGCATTACCCTGCTTACTTCCTGCCCGATGTTCTACTGAGAAGAGATAGGGTTGCAAACTAAGGAACCAGCGTGTAACTCTACTATTATTATCCTTATTTTGACTCATCCATTTGAGAGGTGCATGATCAGTAACTAGTCTAAATTTTCTGCCCAACAAATAATATTTGAGAGTTTCAACAGCCCATTTAATTGCTAGACACTCCTTTTCAACAATTGAATAGTTCTTTTCTCTAGGTTGAAGTTTCCGGCTCAGGTATAGTATTGGGTGCTCTTCACTTTGAGTTTCCTGGGAAAGCACTGCTCCAAGCCCAACATCAGAGGCATCCGTCTGTAAAACAAACTCCTTTGAAAAATCAGGGGTGACTAACACTGGTTGTCTACAGATGGCTTCCTTGAGATTTTGAAATGCCTGTTCAGCTTCAGAGGACAATTTCACTATTACTGGAGCTTTTGCTTTAGTGAGGTCAGTTAAAGGATCCGCTATAGTAGCAAAGTTGGAGATAAACCTTCTGTAGTAGCCAACAAGCCCAAGAAATGTTCTGACCTGTTTCTTTGTCATAGGTCGTGGCCAATTCCTTATGGCTTCAACTTTAGCAAGTTGTGGCTTTACTATTCCTCTTCCAATGGAATAGCCAAGATACTTGGCCTCCTCCAAGCCAATGGTACATTTACTCTGATTTGCTGTCAGACCGGCATTTCTTATGGAATTAAGGACAGCTTGCACTTTTGGCAAGTGAGACTCCCAATCTTCGCTATGTATGACCACGTCATCTAAGTAAGCTGCAGCATAATGAGCATGTGGCCTTAAGATCCGGTCCATCATTCTTTGAAATGTTGCTGGAGCACCATGTAGGCCAAAAGGTAACACCTTGTATTGGAAGAGCCCATCTGGAGTAGAGAAGGCAGTCTTTTCCTTTGCCCGTCCTGCAAGCGGCACTTGCCAATAACCCTTGGTCAAATCCAATGTGGTAAGGTACCTGGCTCTCCCGAGTCTCTCCACAAGTTCATCAACCCTTGGCATGGGGTATGCATCAAACTTGGATATTGCATTCAGCTTCCGGTAATCATTACAAAACCTGATTGTGCCATCAGGCTTTGGTACAAGCACAATTGGGCTACTCCAGTCACTTTGGGATTCTTCAATTACCCCAAGGTCCAGCATTTTCTTTACTTCCAATTTGATTGCTTCCCTCCGGGCTTCAGGTATTCTATATGGCTTTAGATTTATCCTTTTTCCCGGTTCAGTGACAATGTCATGCTCTATTATCGTAGTTCTTCCTGGGACTGAGGAGAAAACATCTTTATTTAATCTGATGAAGTCTTTTACCTCCCTCTTCTGGTGGATAGTCAGGGTTTCTGAGATATTGACTACGGGTTCATTCTCCTCCATTGTAGGGAGGTCTGCTGTTTTTATAGTCACAAGTGTTTCTCTTTCTTTCCACGGTTTAAGTAAATTCACATGGTAAATCTGTACCTCCTTTCGCCTCCCTCCCAGGCTGTCTTACTTTGTAATTTACTTCACCCACTCTGTCAATGACTTCATATGGCCCATGCCATGTTGCCAACAATTTGTTCTCTACAGTGGGAACCAGGACTAGTACTCTGTCTCCTGGATTAAACACACGAACCCTGGCATTTCTATTATAGCTGTTCTGCTGGTGCTGTTGGGCATTTTCCATGTGTTCTCTAACTATGGGCATAATGGCTGTCATCCGATCCTGCATCTGAGTTATATGTTCAATCACACTTCTGTGAGGGGTTGACTCCTGTTCCCAAGTCTCCTTAGCTATGTCTAACAACCCTCTGGGGTGTCTTCCATACAAAAGTTCAAAGGGCGAAAACCCAGTAGAAGCTTGAGGGACCTCTCGGATGGAAAACATTAAATAAGGCAAAAGGAAATCCCAGTTTTTCCCATCTTTATCAATTACTTTTTTGAGCATAGCCTTTAGTGTTTTATTAAATCGTTCTACCAGACCATCAGTTTGTGGGTGATATACGGATGTTTTCAGATGCTTTATATGAAGAAGATTACACAACTCCTTTGTAATTCTCGACATAAATGGAGTGCCTTGGTCTGTTAATATTTCTTTGGGAATCCCAACACAGCTGAACATTAACATTAACTCCTTAGCAATTGCTTTTGCTGAAGTAGTACGCATGGGTATTGCCTTAGGGTAACGTGTAGCATAGTCTACTATTACCAATATATACTGGTGCCCCCTTGCAGACTTTACAAGAGGACCCACAAAATCCATACCAATGCGTTCAAATGGGACCTCAATTATGGGTAAGGGCACCAAGGGGCTACGGTATGCTGTAAGAGGGGCAGTTAATTGGCATTCAGGACAAGAAGAACAATAGTTTGTGATAGATGCCATTACACCTGCCCAATAAAACCTCCTAAGAATTCTCTCTCTGGTTTTTTCAATCCCCAAGTACCCCCCAAGTATGTGGCTATGTGCCAGATTTAATACAGTGTGTCGATATGCCTGGGGTACTAACAGCTGTTTGACAGACTCCTTTTTCCCAACTCTGTACAATAAATCATTTTCCACTTCAAAGTATGGATAGGTGAGCGCTTTATCAGTATTAATGGGGGTGCTATTTCTTATGGAAATATAGTTTCTAGCCACAGCTAAAGTTGGATCCTCCCATTGTGCAGCCCTAAAGTTACTTGGGCTAACCTCTAGGTCAGTTATTTCTACATCAGGTTCAGATATATTAGATTGACCTGTATTATTCTGTTCAGTATTACCTCCAACTAGGGTTTCCATAGGGGTTGAGTGTTTCCCTCTAGCAGGAGTTATTTTGTCTAAGTCATCCCCCAATAAATCAGAAAAGGGAAAGTCACAAACAGCGCCCTCTACTGAATCCGGTGAATTTTCCTCAGCAGCATCCCATAGATTCAAAAAATGGGGAAAATCTCTGCCTATTATCATTTCATGGACTAATTTATCCACTAAACCAACTCTATGATTTATAGGGCCATTTTGAGTTTCAATAAGTACTTTAGCAGTTGGATACTTGTGTATGTCCCCATGGACACAAGCAATATCTAGGTTCTGGTAATTATCAATAGGAGTATTTCTCAACAGACCCCTGTCTATGAGCGTAACCATGCTACCAGAGTCTAGCAAAGCTTTAATTTCATTTCCCTCCACCTTTACAGTGCACCAAGTGTGGCCATTTAAACAATCATTTTTGGTAATTGCATATACTGAGCGAGTGTACAATGAATAATTGTCTCTCATATTGCCAACATTATATTCCATAGCAACATCATTCTCAGGGCAGTCCTTTGCAAAATGTCCATACTCTTTACATTGAAAACATTTAATATTAGCATTAGACAACATCTTTGAGGCTATTGTGGACCCTTCCTGTCTCACAAAACTCTTGTCCCTTGCAGTAATGTCCCTCGGGTTGTAAAAACCTATCTGCTCCTCCCGATACCCCCTTTTCCCCGGAACAGTCTTACCCAATTTACTGGGACTCTGGATCTTCAGGGTTCTAGGTCTTTCCTGGTTGGGGATTTGTAGAAACTCTCCGGCAGTCAAATAGCATTCCACCAGGGCAACTAGACCGTCAGCAGTTTTAGGTTCACTCTGGCTGACCCACCGCCACAGGGAAACAGGCAATCCTCGCAGGAACCGGTCCATCACGAGCTGTTCCACAATGTGACTAGCTGAGTTGACCTCTGGCTGTAGCCATTTCCTGGCAAGATGTATCAAGTCAAACATCTGTGACCACACGGCTTTGTCTTGACTGTAAGTCCAGGAGTGAAATCGCTGGGCCCTTACTGCTGTCGTTACTCCCAGGCGGGCCAAGATTTCTGTTTTTAGTTTTTTATAGTCACTGGCCTGCTCAGGCTCCAAATCATAATATGCCTTCTGAGGTTCTCCACTCAGAAATGGCGCAAGGAGACTTGCCCATTCAGATGCAGGCCACCCTTCTCTTTCGGCTGTCCTTTCAAAAGCCATCAGGTAAGCCTCCACATCATCTGTAGCCACCATCTTTTGCAAATAGTTACTCACTCTCAGAGTCTTAGAACTGTGTGGAATTTCTGCAGCACACCTGCCCAGTCTTTCAGATAGGCCTCGAATCTCCTGCTGCATGGTACGTGTGATATTCTGCTGTTCCTCTCTTTGTGTTAATACCAGTTTTTGTAGCACTGCAATATTTTCTTGCTGGCTGGCAGTAGCTTGCTGCTGTGTGGCAGTGGCCTGTTGCTGTGAGGCCGTAGCCTGTAGTAAAGCCTTTACAACTTCCTCCATTTTAAGTGTGGTATTGTTTCCTTAACAGACTATTAGTGTGTTGCCCGCTACCTCCACCATATGTGACCTGGGATCTTGGAAACACACAGTCCTCAAAGCTGGAAACACCACACAAGGTTGTAGCTTTATAAAATACAGTCTGTTTATTATCAGGTCTGGCAAAAAAACAGGCAAAATAAACATAAACAAAACAAAAGAGGCTTGCTCCACTGAGCACTTACTAACAAGTACAACTGTCTGCACTAAGTAGCTTTTCACAAAAGTAATATTGCACAGACCTTTCAAACTTTGTCCTTTAGAGATAATTCCTCTCAGTCTCTCAGGAGAGTGTTTGCAGTTTTCCTTTACTGCTGGCAAAATCTACCTCTCAACCCCTGACTGGGGATTTTATTAGCACCTGCTGTTAATTACCACATGCAGGTGAGTAGCTAGCTGAGTCAGACAGAATTCCTGGACTGGACTTTTTGACATAATGTGCTACTTGCAAACTGCGGGGTGGAGCACTGGTCCACCCTACTCTCCAAATACTCCACCCCAGGGACCCAGAAATAAATCACATATTTTCTCTATGTGGCAAACAAACATAACAATTCTCCTTGGGGTTGTCAGACCATACCCCGCACTGCAGCACTTTTGAGGGAATATAGACACCTTCCATTACTATGCCTTGGGTTCTGTCACAGTACCTATACAGATTCAAATAGTCATGGAGCAGAAGAGTGTGTCACTTGATTAATAGCCCATCCAGGCTAGCCATATTCAGCTGCCGTACCAACTACCACTGTGAGTCAATTTGATACCTACATCGACACTATGAAGTTCCAGAGGCATTCAAAACTAGGGAATTTCTTCCAAGGAAGAACACAGGATGAAAATATATACCAATTCAAGAACCCTAGCACATTTTGATCCCCCTGCCACGAACCCAAGTATACGGACGTATACTAGGATGGTCCAACAGTCCGCTACAAGTTACGATATGAATACCAGAAAATATAGGAACAACGTGACACATGAGCAATGGACAGCAATCAGATCCCCGACAGAAGATACATCCATTGTGATACACCCTGCTGATAAGGGTGGTGTTATTGTTTTACAGGACTACTCTGATTGCAGACTGGAAGTTCTGACAGCTATCTGAACCTCTTACTTACAAACCCCTTCCTTGTGACCCTACCATCACATACAAGTTATGTATTGACAGGGTGGTAGAGAAGTCACAACAAGAGAATTGGATTAATGATACACTGAAACAGTGGTTGACAAGTGGCTTTAATATTCATAAAAACCTCACCCACCCTCCAGGAAGCCCAATTGTATCAGCCCAGGGCTCTTTATTACAACCTCTTGGCACATTTGTGGACCACATAATGCAACCATTTGTTCTCAACATGAAATCCTACCTCCGTGATTCACTGGCACTGGCCAGCATGACGTGACCAGCCTCTACACCATTATACTCCATGAGGCTGATAGTTGCTATGTGCCTGAATAAATACCACCAAGTCGGACCACCACCTAAATTTATTTTTGAGCTCTTAAACATCTGTCTCAAATACAATTACTTTAAATTTTAGAAAAGTTTTTACTTACAGCTGACAGGTATAGACATGGGTTTGAACATGGCTCCAGCTTTTGCAAACCTCTTTATGGAACACATAGAGGGAGAGACATTAAAGGTCTATGAACAGGGACACATTATCCACTACAAGAGGTACATAGATGATATTCTCCTGATATGGAGAGGGTCTATGGAAGATCTGAATGAATGCGTAAACAGCATTAATGCATTTACATGCCAGCAAACAACAGGTTGATTTCTTGGACCTTTGTATATTCAAGGAAGGGACCTCTTTGGGAACTACATTATTTAAGAAAGAAACTGATCGTAACTATTCTACATGCCCAGAGCTGTCACCCACGATCACTCATCAGGGCAATCCCAAAAGCACAATGATAAGGGTTATAAGGAATAATTATTCTGAGGAGAGGCGCTTAAATCAACTATAAGAGATGGAACTGACCTTTGCAAGGAGGGGATACAATAACAAGATCACTACTAGAGCCAGAGAAGCAGTAGTGGGTGACAAACAAACCACTAAGAGGTATGATGTTTCACAATGGAAGACACAACAGAGTGAATTTCACAACCACTTTCTCAACCCAGACTGACACACTGGAAACTACTGAATTGGAGCACTGTAAAATCCAATGACACTCTCCCATTTAGGGAGTTTGGACCCCCAAGAGTTGGGTACAGACAGGGAAGGAACCTCAGGGACATTCTCATGAGAACCAATCCAGTCAACAGCTATAGTACACACGCAGCAACTAGACCTTCCAGATTGGGTTCTATCAGATGCCTGAGTTACACTACATGCCACTCCATAGCTTCAGACATCCCCACACTAATCAATGCTTTCCAATTAAGCATCATCTTACATGTACTACAAAGTTGGTTATCTATATGCTCAGCTACATTTGCGGCCTGTTTTACATTGGCAAAACATCTGACAATATGAAAAAACATATAGGCTAACCATCGAAGTGCTATACAGACTGCACTTGATAAAGGAAAAAGGTACCAGCCAGTGGCCAGGCACTTTGCGGAGCAGGGGCACACGGTGAAAGACTTACATTTTATTCTCATTGACCATGTTCCCCCACTCAGGAGGTACGGGTGATAGGGAGAGAGGTTTAAATATGGGAGTTGAGTGGCACTGCTTCCCTGACAAGTCTGGATATATATGGGAGATATGTATGTGTTTTATATTCTCTTCCACTATCTACAATTTAGGCATTATTCCCTAGGATCACTGTTAGAATCTTGATACACATTATGAGACTTGTATCCCCTTTTTTGCATCACTATTTGGGGTTGCCCCCCTCTTACCATTTTATTTATGTGTTTAACATGCCCAGTTTTTTACATATCCTGTTGCTTTCTATATGGGGTAACCATCTCTTGCTGGTATTTATAGTATGATCCTGTGAGTTAGGTCCATGTAGTAACTGTAGATAGTCATCAGGGTTTACATGATCTCAATTATATGGCCCCTGTCTGCTCTACATCATGTCTATTTCACTACGGTGTATTGCTATCTATCTAGTTGATGCATTTGATCCAGTAACATCAATAGAAAAAGTGTAGATGTTTTTGTTGCAATGTAATATGTTTGAAGTTTCTTAGTATTCTGAGCCAGCCATGTTCTAGGGACTTTGCGCTTGTCATCTGATTCACTGGTGGACAGGAGGCGTGTCCCACTCACCCAATTGGAATGTGCACTTGGAACACTGCGCAATAGCAGCTGAATATGGCTAGCCTGGATGGGCTATTGATCGAGTGACACACTTTTCTGCTCCATGACTATTTGAATCTCTATAGGTATGCACTGATTCTCTCTGTATACACCTCATTATCTCTTCTTACTATGTGCGGTTATGCAGAGTAGCGATATTTATATATTATCCACCATACTTTGATGTAGTCTTAGAGACCTGGATTGTATGTATTTCCCCTTGTTATCTTTAGATGTTTGATCCCTAATACTTGATGCAGGGGTAGGTTCACTTTGTATATAGGCATTATGTAGCGTTTACACCTAAATCAATTTTTATGTTTTTTTTTAGTTTTGTATTATTATGGGATATAATAGATTATTATGTGATAACATTCACTCACATTGTTGCACTTTTCTATGTCTATGAGACACAGTTTCTCTGCATATTGTAATACAACACCTGTATTTGACAATTTCTATACAATGACATGTAACACAGATTCTGCTTTGTTTTTTTCTTGTTTTTCTATTTTTTTTCTCAATAGGGGGAGTGGCTTATATGGTATTTAATTTTGGTATTCACTTGTGTTCTGTTGGTCTGATGAAGGGGTGTATGCCCCGAAACGTCACTTGAATAAAGGTCATCTTTTGCTGTCAAGCCCAGCGAGTGCTGTTATTTTCTGTTTATGTTTGAAATTTTACTTAGCACCCTGGCCAAGGAACTAAGTTTGTGAGAGTGCACCTGTCTCTACCATATATATATATATATATATATATATATATATATATAATTTTTTTTAAATACCATTATCTGGCTCCTACTAACATATCTGGTTCCTACTTTTTAAACAGATTTCCCTGATCTAGGAATTAGCACTTTGGATAATAGGACATAGCATGGTACAATGTTTACATTCAAATTTAGGGGGGAGGTTGAATGAGAGAATTTTCCCAAATCATTTTATTAACTTATTCCTTTAGTATGCTCCATCTTGTGTCTCTCTTGCTCTTTTTCCTTTCCATATATATATATATATATATATATATATATATATATATATATATATATATATATATATATATATAAACTGTGAAGTAATTACCACTTAGAAAATGTCCTCCGAATAAATGGTAATTAATAAAATTGGGTGTTTTCTAAAATATATTAAAGGTTGTATTTTAGGATAAAAGTCTGTGATACATATGACTTTGTATTGAGGCAGAGTGTAATGTTCAGTCACGTGACTTCTTTATATTAAACACAATGTGGGGAATTTATTTATAACTTGTTTTTTTTAGTGTAGTTTTTTACAGTGAGTATCTTGATACATTTGATCTGAAATATCATCTCTATAAAACATATAAAACACACACACATATGTATATGTCACTATTAACAAAATGAAACCGACTACAGAAACTGAAACAACCTATATACCTATGTAGTCAGCGGGATTCAGCATGAAATTGTACATTTCAGTTTGGTAATTTCTATATAGTTGGCTAAAACAAGATTTCAGAGATCTGAGAAAAAGTACTAAGTTTGACAATAATTATCCCTTATTATTTAAGGGGTTTACATGATCCAGAGAGAGAAAAAAAATGTGATTTTTGCATAAAGGGGGGTTTCTGCTGGTTTCGATTTCAGTGCAGTACTTTGGTTAAAAAAAAAAGGAGTATGCACGACACAGCGGGTGTCTGTTGACGGAGGAGAGCTGTGCGGGAGAGCGACCGTCAGCTTAGAAACACACTTACATATACGGAGCCTGGGGTGCCGTACGCTCACACTTCGTTAAGCTTTCCGTTTCCTCCCCTTTGCGAACACCCAAGCTCCCAAATTCTCCCACGCTCCTCAGGTTTCCCGCTTTTACTCGCGCGCACGGTGCTAGCTCGTGGACATGGTGGACTATCACGTGACCGGCGGCGGTTTTAGTATTGGTGGTGGTGGTCACGGCCACGGTCACCGAGTAATGTGACCGGACAGTCAGTACATGGAACAGGAAGATGACTGGGACAGAGACCTGCTGCTTGACCCGGCCTGGGAGAAACAGAGGAAGACCTTTACTGCTTGGTGTAACTCACACTTGAAGAAAGCTGGCACACAGATAGAAAACATTGATGAAGATTTCAGGGATGGGCTGAAGCTCAGGTTGCTGTTGGAAGTGATTTCAGGGGAGCGTTTGCCGAAGCCGGAGCAAGGGAAAATGCGGGTACACAAAATCAACAACGTGAACAAAGCTTTGGATTTCATCGCTAGTAAAGGGGTGAAGCTGGTGTTTATTGGTGCAGAAGAAATTGTGGATGGTAATGCGAAGATGACACTGGGCATGATATGGACCATTATCCTTCGGTTTGCTATTCAAGATATATCTGTGGAAGAGACTTATGCTAAAGAGGAACTATTGCTGTGGTGCCAGAGGAAAACCGCCCCATACAAGAACGTCAATGTGCAAAACTTCCACATCAGCTGGAAGGATGGTCTGGCATTCAATGCATTGATCCACAGACACCGACCTGAACTCATTGAGTATGATAAGCTATTACCAATTTGAACAATGCCTTTGAAGTGGCTGAGAAATATTTGGACATTCCCAAGATGTTGGATGCTGAAGACATTGTCAACACAGCTCGCCCTGATGAGAAGGCAATCATGACATACATATCCTCTTTCTACCACGCCTTCTCTGGAGCTCAGAAGGCTGAGACAGCAGCAAACAGGATCTGCAAAGTGCTGGCTGTGAATCAGGAAAATGAGCATCTGATGGAGGATTATTAGAAGCTGGCCAGTGATTTTTTAGAGTGGATCCGTCGCACCATCCCCTGGTTGGAGGACCGTGATCCTGAGAAAACAATGCCTGATATGCAACAGAAGCTGGAGGCTTTCCGGTATTACCGCTGTGTTCACAAACCCCCCCAAAGTGCAGGAGAAATGTCAGCTTGAGATAAACTTCAACACCCTACAGACAAAACTAAGGCTCAGCAACTGTCCAGCATTCATGCCATCAGAGGGCAAAATGGTGTCGGATATAAATAATGGATGGCAGCATCTAGAGCAGTCTGAGGAGGGTTACGAAGAGTGGCTTCTAAACGAGATCCGTCAGCTTGAGAGGTTGGACCATCTGGCTGAAAAGTTCAGACAGAAAGCATCCATTCATGAGGCCTGGAAAGAAGGCAAGGAGGCCATGCTAAAGCAGAAGGACTATGAAAGTGCCACCCTCACTGATATTAAAGCCCTGATCCAAAAACATGAAGCCTTTGAAAGTGACTTAGCAGCTCATCAAGATTGTGTTGAGCAGATAGCTGCCATTGCACAGGAGCTAAATGAGTTAGATTATTACGACTCCCACAGTGTTAATGTGCGTTGCCAAAAGATATGCGACCAGTGGGATGTTCTGGGGTCCCTGACACACAGCAGAAGGGAAGCTTTGGAGCAAATGGAAAAACAGCTGGAAGCCATCGACCAGTTGTACCTGGAAAGGGGCGGCACCGTTCAACAACTGGATGGAGGGTGCCATGGAGGACTTGCAGGATATGTTTATTGTGCACACCAATGAGGAGATAGAGGGGCTGATTACAGCACATGAGCAATTTAAATCGACCCTGCCAGATGCTGATTGTGAAAGAGAAGCCATCTTAGATATCCAGAACCAGGCCCAGAAAATTGCAGATTACAACCACATCAAGCTTACTGGTGGTAATCCTTACACCACAGTCACACCACAGACCATCAACTCCAAGTGGGAAAAGGTCCAACAACTGGTTCCTAAACGAGACGGGGCTTTGAAAGGCGAGCATGATAAACAACAGTCTAACGAGCGATTGCGTCTGCAGCTTGCTAACCAGGCCAATGTGGTTGGACCTTGGATCCAAGTCAAAATGGAGGAAGTGGGCAGGATTGCTATTGAGATGCACGGTACCCTAGAGGACCAGATGACTCACCTAAAGCAATATGAGCAGAGCATCATTAACTACAAACCCAACATTGACAAGCTAGAGCAGCAGCACCAGCTCATCCAAGAAGCACTCATTTTTGACAAGAAGCACACCAACTACACCATGGAGCACATGCGCGTGGGGTGGGAGCACCTTCTTACCACCATTGCTCGCACGATTAATGAAGTGGAGAACCAAATCCTCACCCGTGATGCCAAAGGCATCAGTCAGGAGCAAATGCATGAGTACCGGGTCTCCTTCAACCACTTCGACAAGGACCATACAGGTGCTCTGGGACCTGAGGAGTTCAAAGCCTGTCTCATCAGTCTGGGATATGATGTCGAAAATGACAGACAGGGTCAAGCTGAGTTTAGTCGCATTATGAGCATTGTTGACCCCAACAACTCTGGAATGGTAACATTCCAAGCATTTATAGACTTTATGTCCCGAGAGACTACAGACACAGACACAGCAGACCAAGTCATCGCCTCCTTCAAGGTCCTGGCTGGTGACAAAAATTACATTACTGCAGCAGAGCTGCACAGGGAGTTGCCTCCAGACCAGGCTGAGTATTGCATCGCTCACATGGCCCCCTACCAAGGCCCAGACGCTGCACCGGGAGCTTTGGATTACATGTCCTTCTCTACTGCATTGTATGGCGAGAGCGACCTGTGAGGCAGTGATGGTGAATGAATTGGGGATCCCCCACCTGACACTGCCCTACCAACCCCACCAGCTATGGAAGCCGTTTTGGTAGTAGTTGCTCTGGAGGGCCAAGAGGACTTTGGGCTTACTACCGTTCTTCCCGTTACTAGGAAAAAGAGCGGAACTCATAACCTTTCATTCCCTTTGCAGGGAGGGAGGGGGATGCGGGTCATAACCTGCAGGACCACTCCTCCCCCCTCTGCAAAGCTATCTATGCAATGGCTGGGGGGGCAGGGGATGCTTTACATGCAGCTGGCACCTATAATCTGCTTATCCCTTTCATATCTTGCGCCTTTCCTTCCCGCTCATCCTTGTGCACCACCTCTCCTTTATTAGGATTTATTTATTCCTGGTCGAACAGTTCCCACTGAGTTGCCTGAGCGATTTGGGGCCTTGTATACTATCAGGCTTTTTTTCTTTTTTTAAATCATATCTTCAGTCACCACTGCCTTCTTGAGGTTAGTGCAGATTTTTCTTTTAAGGCCATAGGGCTTTACCCACTGCAGACAGGGGAGTGAAATCTGTAGCTGCGTGTGCTTCTTGTATATTTTATCAGGAAATGTTTTAATAAAAAAAAAAATGGGGCGCACACTAATCTGTGCTGGATAGAGAGGCAGCTAGAGTGAAAAAAAGCACTGTTACAAATCATTCTGACCTGTTGCAGGATTTGCATGCCTGGCCACAGAGATAGAGGATAGATTCAGATGATTTACAAAATAACTATCAAATGACGTATATATATATATATATATATATATATATATATATATTCACCTAGCAAAGCCTATATTTGCAGGTTTTTTTTCTTCTAATAAAAAAAGAGGTTGCTAATTGTTGCTAAGGGAAGTCTATAACATTCCTTTGTCTCATCTTTTTTTATACTGGCGGCCATGCAGGAGAAACCTGACTGGGGACGGCGTCCATCTTTGTACTATTCCTGCGTAGTGATGTCGCAAACCTAAAAATTTCGGTTCACGAACCGCGGACTCGAACTTCCGGTATTGAATTCAATAGGCAGGCGAACTTTAAAACCTAAAAGGACTCTTTCTGGCCACAATAGTGATGGAAAAGTTGTTTAAAGGGTAATAACACCTGGTGTGTCGCATGCTGGAGGGGGATCCCTGGCAAAACTCACATGGAAAATTACATAGTTTATGCAGAGTCTGCTTTTAAGCCATAATGGGCCTAAATCAACTAACATTCCCAAAGTGGCTGTCTCAAAACATCCCGGACAGAAGATAGATTGATAGATAGGATAGATAGATATACATAGATTGATAGATAGAATCGATAGAAGAGAAATAGATAGATTTGTTAGATATATAATTACCCTAATAAAGTCTAATAATTAAACATGCGTTCTTGGACCCAACTAGGTTGTGTTAAGTAGTACTGTTCTTCGCACTTTCAGCCCTGTAACTCCCCCTACTGGTGGAGGTCTATATGGCGGTTTTGATTACCCTGACAAAGTATAACAACAAGACACGTGGTCTGGGACCCATGGTAATTTTGTTGTGTTAAGTAAAACTTTTCTTAACACTTGAATCCCTCTTACCCCCCCTTTTGTTGGAGCTCTATATGGCCTGCATGATAAGCCTGACAAAGTATAATAATAAAACATCTGGTCTTGGACCCATGATAACTAGCTTGTGTTATTTAGTACTTTTCTTAGCACTTTAATCCCTGTCCCCCCACCCCGTCAGGGGTGTTTTATATGGCCTGCCTGATTACCCTGAAAAAATATAATAATAAGACATGAGGTCTGGTACCCATTTTAACTAGGTTGTGTTTTAAGTACTACCATTCTTAGCACTTTAATCTCTGTAACTCCCCCTATTTGGGGAGGTCTATACGGCCTGGATGATTACCCATACAAAATATAATAATAAGACATCTGCTCTTGGTCTGCGACCCATGGTAACTATGTTGTGTTAATTAGTAATGTCCTTCGCATTTTAATAGCTGTTACTCATACTCACCCTATCGGTGGAGGTCTATATGGCCTGCATGATTACCCTTACAAAATATAATAACCAAACATATGCTCTGGGACACATGGTAAGTAGGTTGTGTCAAGTAGTACTGTTCTTTGTAGTTTAATACCTGTTACAACACCAAATGGTGGCAGGTCTATCTGGCCTTCATGATTAGCTGCACCCAAACCCCAAAGAAAGGCGAGTGGTCTTAGACTAACACCCATGGCTAACTCGGTTGTTTCAATTAGTACTATTCTTAGCACTTTCATCCCTGTTACGGGCGGTCTACATGGCCATCATGATTAGCCGAACAAAATACTACAATCCAACCTTTGCTCAGTCTTCATAGGCCCTTCATTGGCTGTATTTTGATAGTACAGTTCTTATTATTTTTATAGCTGATACAACACCGAATGGTGGCAGCTCTATATGGCCTGCATGATTAGCTGCACCCAATACAAAAATAAATCCAAGCGGTCTTGGATTAACACCCATGGCTAACTCTGTTGTTTCAAGTAGTACTATTCTTAGCACTTTCATCTCATCATCCCTGTTACTTCCAGTACTCTCGTGGTGGTCTACATGGCCATCATGATTAGCCTAACCAAATACTACAATCCAACCTTGGCTCAGTCTTCCTAAGGCCCTTCATTGGCTGTATTTTGGTAGTACTGTTCTTATTAGTTTAATACCTGATACAACACCGAATGGTGGCAGCTCTATATGGCCTGCATGAATAGCCGCACCCAAAGCCAAAAAAAAGCCAAGCGGTCTTGCACTAACACCCATGGCTAACTCTGTTGTTTCAAGTTCTACTATTCTTAGCTCTTTCATCTCATCCCTGTTACTTCCAGGACTCTCAGTGGTGGTGGTCTACATGGCCATCATAATTACCCTCACCAAAATATAACAACAATACGTGCATGCAGGGAACCATGGTAAGCTTACTTCCTTTCGCAAAATTGAGTATAACAGTTGCAGGCAGAGGCTCTGACCCTGCATTATGGCTGCACCTCTCCCTAAAAGAGGCATGCGTTACAGAGTCTGTGGGCATGTATGCAAAAAGCTGGCCTGCCTAAAAAGAGGAGCAAGGCTGTACAGGTTGTTCTCCTTCAGCCGTTTTATATGCTGTCCCACGGCCACGACCCTCAACAACCACAACAGAATGAAACTTCACATATGCCATCCTTTTGAACAACAGAGTACAGGTATGGCATTGATTTTAGTTACACGGCAATATTTATTATGAACTTTGAAATTGAAAACAAAAACATGATTGGACACCCAGTACAGTACAGGTCATTCTCCTTCGGCCTTTTTAGAATAGTGTTCCGGACCCCCAACAAAAACAACAGCAGGAAAGAGGACATATGGCATCCTTTTGAACAATAGATGACAGGTAAGGCATAGATTTTAGAAAGCCATAGATCATTTTTTTTGCAACTGTGAAATAAAAAAAAACATTGATTGGACACCCAGCACACTTCTTTATCCTTAGGCCCTTTTTATAAGAGGCTCCCGGAGCCTCAACTGAAACAACAGCATGAAAGAGGACATATGGCATCCTTGTGAATAATTGATTACAGTTAAGGCATTGATTTTAGAATCCCAGAGATCATTTATATGACCCGGGAAATAGAAAAAAACATTGATTGGACACCCAGTACATTTCTTTATCCTTAGGCCTTTTTATAAGAGGCTCCCGGAGCCTCAACAGAAAAAACATTATGAAAGAGGACATATGTCATCCTTTTGAATAATAGATTACAGGAAAGGCATTGATTTTAGAAACCCAGAGATCATTAGTTGCAACCGGGAAATAGAAAAAAACATTGATTAGACACCAAGTACACTTATTTATTCTTAGGCCTTTTTAATAAGAGGGTCCCGGAGCCTCAACCGAAACAACAGCATGAAAGAGGACATATGTCATCCTTTTGAATAATAGATTACAGGAAAGGCATTGATTTTAGAAACCCATAGATCATTATTTGCAACCGGGAAATAGAAAAAAAATTGTTTAGACACCCAGTACACTTATTAATCCTTAGGCCTTTTTAATAAGAGGGTCCCGGAGCCTCAACCGAAACAACAGCATGAAAGAGGACATATGTCATCCTTTTGAATAATAGATTACAGGAAAGGCATTGATTTTAGAATCCCAGAGATCATTTATATGACACGGGAAATAGAAAAAAAACATTGATTAGACACCCAGTACACTTATTTATTCTTAGGCCTTTTTTATAAGAGGGTCCCGGAGCCTCAACCGAAACAACAGCATGAAAGAGGACAAATGTCATCCTTTTGAATAATAGATTACAGGAAAGGCATTGATTTTAGAAACACACAGATCATTATTTGCAACCGGGAAATAGAAAAAAACATTGATTAGACACCCAGTACACTTATTTATTCTTAGGCCTTTTTAATAAGAGGGTCCCGGAGCCTCAACCAAAACAACAGCATGAAAGAGGACATATGTCATCCTTTTGAATAATAGATTACAGGAAAGGCATTGATTTTAGAATCCCAGAGATCATTTATATGACCCGGGAAATAGAAAAAAACATTGATTAAACACCCAGTACACTTATTTATTCTCAGGCCTTTTTAATAAGAGGGTCCCGGAGCCTCAACCGAAACAACAGCATGAAAGAGGTCATATGTCATCCTTTTAAATAATAGATTACAGGAAAGGCATTGATTTTAGAATCCCAGA
The DNA here is from genome assembly GCF_027579735.1 of Bombina bombina. NCBI lineage: Eukaryota > Metazoa > Chordata > Amphibia > Anura > Bombinatoridae > Bombina > Bombina bombina. The sequence goes on along the minus strand of NC_069501.1, from coordinate 188,960,261 downwards.
GATCATTTATATGACCCGGGAAATAGAATAAAACATTGATTAGACACCCAGTACACTTATTTATCCTCAGGCCTTTTTAATAAGAGGGTCCCGGAGCCTCAACCGAAACAAAGCATGAAAGAGGACATATGTCATCCTTTTGAATAATAGATTACCGGAAAGGCATTGATTTTAGAAACACAGAGATAATTAGTTTCAACCGGGAAATCTAAAAAAAACATTGAATAGACACCCAGTACACTTCTTTATCCATAGGCCATTTTAGCAGAGGCTCCAGGACCCTCAACAAAAACAAGAGCAGGGAGGTGGGCATAGGAGTACAATGGAGTGTGACAATAAATAATGTGAAGGGGAAGATTGCGGAGTTGTGGCATTTTAATTTTGTTATCGTGGGAAGTACTTGCAATGACCTTGCTCTGGTGAATCCATATTGCAAATGTGTTTTTTAAGGCACTGTTTGTCTATTTTTTGAATATCAGCATTTGGTAATTGAAGCTCAACTTAAGGCTGGTGAGAACTGATCTTTCTTCTGGCTGTTTGCAAATGTTGTGGCTGTGGACAAACATGTGAATAAGGGGCCATCAGCCCTATTCTGCACGCAACCCCTTTGATGATTGACGATAAACATGTGTCACCTGCAATCAGAGCCCGTTACTTCTGTCTAAATCATCTTCCTGGTATGGACAGGCCACTGTTTCCCACAGCAAGTCCGAAGCTTGAACTACAAGATTAACTTGAGTATGGTAGGAAACCAAAGTTTATTTAATTCTGTACTATCACCACAAAAGCTGAACTTCTTGAACCAAGGAAAATGCAAGCAATTTCATGTGCTTATGGATGACAAGGACGTCCTGTCCTGTGGTGCACAGAGATGGAGAGGATTTTGGGCCTCCCTGTACACTACCCAGATGTCTCCAACATCACCAGAAATACAAGACAGCGACTCTTGGGAAGTTCCTGGAGTGTTCCGGTAGCCATCTCTTTGCGCCCCGAAAGTAATACTTTATCAGTGTTTTTGTATACATCCGACAACAGCTTCGGAGACTGTGGTGACGCACATGTTATTTACTGTTGTTCCAGCTGTGGCAATATCAATTGGCATTAAAAAGGTAAGATTTGGGGGGGCGGAACCTATAGCTGTTGCGGTAGGACGTGTGTTTGAGGAGCTCCAGGTCTTACAATTTACTTTGGAGTTAGTTTTCAACCTTAATTTAATTTTCTTTTTGGGATTCATAGTCACACTTTCTGGGGCTATCCAAGAGGAGCCTGGAGATACCTTACTCATATTGGCTTACCTATGTTCCTCAGCTGACAGCGTTACAGCTAGCCGCGACACTGAGAGGCCTCTCTAGCCTGATAGTGCTGTCAAAGCTGCCGCCAATATACCCCCCCAGGACCCTGGGTTATCAAACCAGTTCTATAGTAACTGGACAACTCGTTAATCACAACTATTGACAAAGCGAAGGAAAAGCACTAGTCACCCCTTATATCAACGGGTACGGAGACCTGTTTTTTGCGTTTCCAATATGGCGCCGGACACCAAACTAATCCTGAATGAAAAAAAAGGTAAGATTTGGACTAGTGACGCACATTTTATGCACGCTGTGGCAATTGCAATATGCATTAAAAAGAATCTGCTAACAACCACTACCTACGACCACACCTGACTCCTGAAGTCATGCTTCAGTTATTAACTCAAGTTAAATTAAAACATTTTTTTTTTATTATGCTTAGCAGATTCAAAACATACCATTCTTCTAGTCATATCACACGACATGTCAAAATGCTGCATGGAAAATGGCAGTGTGTAAAGTCATAATCTTAGTGAACCTATAAGTGCATTACATTTTCTAAAATAAACAAAAATACCGAGAAAAAAAAAAGGAAAGAGGACATATGGCATCCTTTTGAACAATAGATTACATTTAAGGCATTGATTTGAGAAACCCAGAGATAATTTGTTGCAACCGGGAAATCTAAAAAAAACCTTGATTAGACACCTAGTACACTTATTTATCCTTAGGCCTTATTAGCAGAGGCTCCAGGACCCTCAACAAAACCAGCAGTAGGAAAGAGGACATATGGCATCCTTTTGAAAAATAGATTTCTGGAAAGGCATTGATTTTAGAAACCCGGGGATAATTTGTTGCAACCGTGAAATCTAAAAAAACATTGATTAGACACCCAGTACACTTATTTATCCTTAGACCTTTTTTTAGCAGAGGCTCCAGGTCCCTCAACAAAACCAGCAGCAGGAAAGAGGACATATGGCATCCTTTTGAAAATTAGATTACAGGAAAGGCATTGATTTTAGAAACCCGGAGATAATTTGTTGCAACCGGGAATTTGAATCAAACAAATGATTCGATGGACACCCAGTACACTTCTTTCTCCTTCGGCCTTTTTATAAGAGGGTCCAGGACCCGCAAAAAAAAAACAGCAGGAAAGAGGACGTATGGCATCCTTTTGAACAATAGAGTACAGGTACAGCATTGATTTTAGAAACCCACAGATAATTGTTTGGAAAAGTGAAATAGCCCCAAAAACCATGCTTGGACTCCCACTCCAGGTCGTTCTCCTTCAGCTTTTTTATAAGAGGGTCCAGCACCCTCAACAGAAACAACTGCAGGAAACACCACCACATATGCCATCCTTTTGCACAAGCGAGTACAGGTATGGCATCCATTTTAGAAACCCAGAGATAATTGAGAGGAACCAGGAACATTTTTCTAAAAATTTGATGGGGCACCCATTACAGGTTGTTCTCCTTCAGCCTTTTTATACCATGGGCCACGACCCGCAACAGGCACAACAGCATGAAACACCACATATGCCACCCTTTTGCACAATAGAGTACAGGTATGGCATAGATGGAACACGGAGATAATTTAGAGCAACCAAGAGACGGATAAAGATGCTTGGTCGGTCCTCCTCCTTCAAATTTGTGGCATTTTGCGTTCAATTTAATGGTCCACCAGATATGAGTGGTTTGCTAAGTTGTACAATTCGTAACAGTTTAATCACTAGTGTTATGTGCCTTATATTTTTTATTTGAGTTTTGTACCCACAGAGCTGCAGCAGAGGCCAGAAAAATTAGGAATGTACAAAAAAATTGGGTATTGGGTAGACTGAAAAAATTGGGTATTGTTGTAGCAACTGCTGTAGCAGCGGCCAGAAAAAAATTATGTTTGTAAAACATTTATAAAGTTCCCTAAAAGCTTGTGGCTTGAACACTAGTTGTTGGCGGATAAGTCAAGCAAGTCCTCCAGCTTTATAACAAAAAAAAGGCCAGCCTGTGTACCAGTTGTAGCCCAAGCCAGCTCATCTCATCATCAGGCCTTTTTTATTCAAATGTATCGCCCAATGTCAGTCCCTTCGGGATCCAGCCCTCATTCATTTTTATAAAAGTGAGATAGTCAAGGCTTTTTTTACCTAGGCGACTTCTCTTCTCAGTGACAAAACCTCCTGCTGCACTGAAAGTCCTTTTGGACAGGACACTTGAAGCGGGGCAGGCCAGAAGTTCCATTGCAAATTGGGATAGCTCAGGCCACAAGTCCAGCCTGCACACCCAGTAGTCAAGGGGTCCATCGCTCCTGAGAGTGTCAAGATCCGCAGTTAAAGCTAGGTAGTCTGCTACCTGTCGGTTGAGTCTTTCTCTAAGGCTGGATCCCGAAAGGCTCTGATGGTGCATGGGAGTTAAAAAGGTACGCATGTCCTCCATCAACAAGACGTCAGGAAAGCGTCCGGTCCTTGCCGCCGTGGTCGTGGGAGGAGGAGGATTAATTTCATCTCTTCCCCTGTTACATTCCCGTGATGCTGTGACATCACCCTTATACGCTGTGTAAAGCATAGTTTTTAATTTATTATGAAAATGCTCCATCCTTTCCGACTTGCGGGAATTTGGTAACATTTCAGGCACTTTATGCTTATACCGGGGGTCGAGGAGCGTGGACACCCAGTACAGGTCGTTCTCCTTCAGCTTTTTTATACGAGGGTCCCTCAACAGGCACGACAGCATGAAAGAACCCATTTGAACAAGGTTGGATGCCGAGCTAATCATGTCCCGTTCCTCCTCCTCACTGATCTCACTGATGGTATCTTCTTCCCCCCAGCCACGTACAACACCACGGGTACCAGAGAGGTGACAACAACGAGCACCCTTGGATGCCTGTTGTGCTCGGTCTTCCTCCTCCTCCTCAAAGCCACATTCCTCCTCTGACTCCTCTTCCTTACAAACCTCTTCCTGCCTTGCCGCAGGTCCAGCAAGCGATGCTGATTCTGTTGTTTGTGGGGGTGATGGACACCACAACTCTCCCGCTTCCTCTTCATGCTCATCTACTGCCTGATCCAGCACTCTTCGCAGGGCATGCTCCAGGAAGAAAACAAATGGTATGATGTCGCTGATGGTGCCTTCGGTGCGACTGACAAGGTTTGTCACCTCCTCAAAAGGACGCATGAGCCTACAGGCATTGCGCATGAGCGTCCAGTAATTTGGAAAAAATATCCCCAGCTCCCCAGAGGCTGGCCTAGCACCCCGGTCATACAAATACTCATTATCAGCTTTTTCTTGTTGAAGCAGGCGGTCAAACATTAGGAGTGTTGAATTCCACCGTGTCGGGCTGTCGCAAATCAAGCGCCTCACTGGCAGGTTGTTTCGACGCTGGATATCGGACAAGTGCGCCATGGCCGTGTAGGAACGCCTGAAATGGCCACACACCTTCCTGGCCTGCTTCAGGACGTCCTGTAAGCCTGGGTACTTATCGACAAATCGTTGTACAATTAGATTACACACATGTGCCATGCACGGCACATGTGTCAACTTGCCCAATTTCAATGCCGCCACCAAATTACTTCCATTGTCAGAAACAACCTTGCCAATCTCCAGTTGGTGCGGAGTCAGCCACTGATCCACCTGTGCGTTCAGGGCGGTCAGGAGTGCTGGTGCGGTGTGACTCTCCGCTTTCAGGCAAGTCAACCCCAAGACGGCGTGACACTGCCGTACCTGGGATGTAGCATAGTACCTGGGGAGCTGGGGGGGTGCCATACATGTGGAGCAAGACGCAGAAGTTGAAGAGGACTCTGCCAAGGAAGAGGTTATGGAAGAGGATGGAGTAGGAGGAGTAGAGGAGGTAGCAGCAGGCCTGCCTGCAAGTCGTGGCGGTGTCACCAACTCTTCTGCAGAGCCACACATTCCATGCTTGTCAGAAGTCAGCAGGTTTACCCAATGCGCAGTGTAGGTGATATACCTGCCCTGACCATGCGTTGCAGACCAGCTATCCGTGGTCATATGGACCCTTGCCCCAACGCTGTGTGCCAGACATGCCATAACTTCCTTTCTCACAACAGAGTACAGGTTTGGGATTGCCTTTTGTGAAAAGAAATTTCTGCCAGGTACCTTCCACTGCGGTGTCCCAATAGATACAAATTTTTTTAAAGCATCAGACTCCACCAGCTTGTATGGTAAAAGCTGGCGGGCTAAGAGTTCAGACAAGCCAGCTGTCAGACGCCGGGCAAGGGGGTGACTTTGAGAAATTGGCTTCTTACGCTCAAACATGTCCTTGACAGACACCTGACTGTGGGCAGATGACCAGGAAATGCTACGTAAGAGAGACTGAGTGGATGATGGTTGAGAGGGGGCAAGGAGGACAGCACTGGTTGACGTGGCTGAAGATGCTGGAGCAGGAGGAGGAGGGCGGCTTTCACTTTGTGTGCTGCTTCTACTCATGTGTTCTTCCCATCAGCCTTTGTGATGGGAGACCATGTGCCTTCGCAAAGCAGTTGTACCTAGGTGGCTGTTGGACTTCCCATGACTCAGTTTCTTTTGGCACAGGTTGCAAATGGCATCGCTGTTGTCAGAGGCAGACACACAAAAAAAATGCCACACTGCTGAGCTCTGCAATGATGGCATTCTGGTGGTGGCAACAGCATGCGTTGATGGGCGTCGGCGTGCTGTCTGGCTGACACCTGGTGACGATGCATGCTGTCTGACTGTGCCACTAGCTCCTTGAGACGACCTCCCCATGGCTCCAAATCATCTCCTCCTCCTCTCTGTCTCCCCATCTGAAATTTCCCCCTCTTCTTCTTCTCTTCTAGCAGGCACCCACGTGACATCCGACACATCATCATCAACTGCTTCACTTGTATCTGAAACATCAAGAAAGGAAGCAGCAGTGGGTACAACATCATCATCATCACACCGTACCTCCATGTCGGTAATGCTGCCTGACTGAGACTGATCACTATTATCTACATCCTCTGTCAATGATGGTTGCGCATCACTCATTTCTTCCAAATGATGTGTCAATAACTCCTGTGACAGATCAAGTGAAGCGGCTGTGGTGCTAGTGTTGGTGGTGGCGACAGGCGGGGGAGTGTCACTGGTCACTTGAGACCTGCCCAAAGCACAGGTGGACGTAGATGGTGCGTCAAGGTTAGGAGGACTAGCAGCGGAAGCTGAAGAAGATTGGGTGTCCTGTGTTAGCCATTCAACTAGGTCGTCCTCAGAAGTTTTTGCGTCCCCCCTGGCACCCGGCGTCTGAACAATGTGCATATTTGTAGGGTCTAAAGGAATCACAGCACCACGACCACGGAACCTGCGTGGTGGCCTGCCTCTGCCTGTCATTTTTTTTAAAAATGGACACTAACAATACTATTACACCAATTGAGTGGTGGCACTGTGAAAGTGGGCACAATATACGCTGTGAGACTGACAACAAAAAAGACAGATGTTTTAAAAATCACAAATTGTTATTTTTTTTAAATATTACAAGTACTGTGACAACAAATATGATTGTTTGGCACTAGTTGGCAAATGGGCCTGTCTGGCACACACGCTGGGAGAAAGGAAACTGCAATTCAATGGCACTAGTAGACTGAAGAATCACAGTCAAAACAGTTATGATTAACAGAAATTCCAATCCTGTTACAATAAATATGATTGGTGGCACTAATTGGCTAGTTGGGACTGGCACACAGGCAGGCAGGAGGAAAATGCAATTCAAGGAGGGCACTAGTAGACTGCAGATTGACAGTCAAAACAGTGATGATAGACAAATTTTGCAATACTGTTAAAAGAAATATGATTGCTGGCACTAATTGGATAGTTGGGCCTGGCACACAGGCTGGCAGGCAGTAGAAAAGTGCAATTCAATGGCACGAGCAAACTGAGGATTAATATCAACAATCAAGAATTTTTTAATTTTAATTAGTAACTATACTGTGACAACAATTGTGATTGGTGTAAATAGTTGGCAAGACGGCCTGGCACAAAAGGCTGGCAGGCAGGAGGTAAATGCAATTCAAGGACACTAGGAGACTGATTACTGACAGTCAAAACAGTGATGATTGACAATTTTTGCAATACTGTTAAAAGAAATATGATTGCTGGCAATAATTGGCTAGGTGGGCCGGGCACACAGCAGGCTGCAAGGCAGGAGGAAAGTGCAATTCACTGGCACCAGCAAACTGAGGATTCACAACAACTATTAACAAAAATTTTAATTTTTAATTACTAAGAATACTGTGACAACAAATATGATTGGTGTAAATATTTTGCAAGTAGGCCTGGCACACAGGCTTGGAAGGCAGTAGAAAAGTGCAATTCTAGGGCACGAGCAAACTGAGGATTAAGATCATCAACAATCAAGAATTTTTTAATTTTAATTAGTAACTATACTGTGACAAAAAATTATGATTGGAGTAAATAGTTGGCAAGACGGCCTGGCACAAAAGGCTGGCAGGCAGGAGGTAGATGCAATTCAAGGACACTAGGAGACTGATTACTGACAGTCAAAACAGTGATGATTGACAATTTTTGCAATACTGTTAAAAGAAATATGATTGCTGGCAACAATTGGCTAGGTGGGCCTGGCTCACAGCAGGCTGCAAGGCAGGAGGAAAGTGCCATTCAATGGCACCAGCAAACTGAGGAGTCACCACAACTATTACCAAAAATTTTAATTTGTAATTATTAAGAATACTGTGACAACAAATATGATTGGTGTAAATATTTTTCAAGTAGGCCTGGCACACAGGCTTGGAAGGCAGTAGAAAAGTGCAATTCTAGGGCACGAGCAAACTGAGGATTAAGATCAACAATCAAATTTTTTTTTATTTTAATTAGTAACTATACTGTCAATTATGATTGGTGTAAATAGTTGGCTAGACGGCCTGGCACAAAAGGCTGGCAGTGGCAGGCAGGAGGTAAATGCAATTCAATGGCACTAGGAGACTGAATATTTGCAGTCCAAAAAATTATGATTTTTATTTTTTTATATACTGTTACAAGAATTATGATTGGTGCCACTAATTGGCTAGTTGGGCCTGGCACCCAGGCTGGCAGATATGAGTCGTGGATGGTAGGTAGGGCAGCAATTTAACACAGTATGCTGTGTAAGTGACAAAAACACAGGCCTGATAGAAAATTAAGTTAGATTACACTAGCAAAATATTTTAAAATTTTAGATTTTAATATTAAAATAATGTTAAGAAGTGCAATGCACATATGACTCTATGAGTGGTCGCACTAGCATAATGATTTAAAGACTTTTTTGGGGGAATTTAAAGAAAAAGGTTAAGCACATACATATGAGTCGTGGCTGATAGCCTTGGAAGGGCAGCTATTAAAAACAGTAGGCTCTGTAAGTCTGATAGAAAATAATATTAGATTACACTAGAAAAATTATTTAAATTATTTTTGGGGGGGGGAATTAAAAAAAGGTTAAACACATATGAGTCGTGGCTCATAGACTAGGGAGGGCAGCAAGTAAACACAGTAGGCTCTGTATGTCAGCAAAACACACAGGCCGGATAGAAAATTATATTACACTATCAAACAAAATTAAACTTTTTTTTTTTATATATTAAAATTAAGGTGAAGAAGAATAGATATGAGTGCTGGGTGGCTGCCTGGCACAGACCAATTAACCAAAAGACTGAAAAAAAATGAGGTATATTAATGCTGAGTGAGCCTGACAGACACAGGCCTGATAGTAAATGTAATTAGATTACACTAGCAAAATATTTTTTATTTTTTTATTTAAAATAATGTTATAAACGGATATTAACACTGGTGGCTGCTGGCTGGCACAGAGCAATGAACCAGAGTATATGCTGTGTGACACTGGCCTGATAGAAAATGAAAAAAAATTACACTAGCAAAATAATTACATTTTTTGGTTAGTTAAATTTAAACTAATGTTGTTAGGGAGATATCAGTGGTGGCAGTAATCACAGCATATGCTGTGAGCCTTAAACACACAGCCTGAAAGCCAGGCAAATGCTAATAAAAAACCCCGAAAAAAAACAAAAAACGGCACGAAATATAGCCCTTAAAAGGGCTTTTTGGGGTGCTGTGCATGCAGCAGAGATGAGTGGAGTCCTTCTGGACTGTAAATATACTAGCCTAGCTATGTTTTTCCTATTAATGTCAGGAGCAAAAACACAACACGTCCTCTCATTAAGAAAGCAAGGTCATTATGAGTCTAAAATGGCGGATTCCGAGTAGCTGGGAGGGTCTGTGAGGGAGTGTCTGATGTTGATTGGCTCTAATGTGTCAGGCGGCTGTGACATAAAGGGTCAAAGTTTCCTCAATGATGACACATAGGGGCGGATCGAACATCGCCATGTGTTCGCCCACAAACGCGAACAAGCTATGTTCGCTGTGAACCATTCGCGGGCGAACAGTTCGGGACATCACTATTCCTGCGCCCCCATATCTCCTTACAGAACAATAAAAGTATAATATTTTTAAGATTATAAAAAAAAAAAAAAAGGAGTATGCACAAATTTTACAACTAGGAAAATACAATAATGTACAGATTTCTACTTCTTTTCCCTTGTTTGGGTACATTCAAGAGCTGTGACAAAAAGCAATCACAGCAAACATACATATGCTGATCATTGCCAGATTTTTTTTACAGTTCAGAGTATATACTGCAGATTTATGACTGTGTGTTTAAATCCACTGCTGTTTAACTCCTTGGCTCCCAGAAACTTCTGTAGTGCATCAATCACAGTGACTTGCAGGAACCATTTGCAGGCAAGGGGTTAAGCAGCCAAAGAAAGTTGCTAGGAAAGTGTACACTGTAATAGCACTCACTCCCTCAAGTGGTAAATTATATGCGTGTGGTGTGGTATATGTATGGGAAAAAATGACACATTAAAACATAAACTTTAATAAGAATTGATTAAAAATTGTGCTCACTTAAAAACCCTAGAGGACTAGTAGTTGTAATAGGTAGGATCGTCTGGATAATACCAGGCGAATTGAGTTATGACTTAATAATAATTAACAGATAAGTCATTGTAAGTTCATTCGGGGTAATGATATACTATTGATTGTGGTTAAGCAGTCTATAATAGGTACCTATTGGTATTAAGTGTAATACTTTATCTAGTAATGCTAAAACCATCTAAATTAATAGGTAGGGTATCATAAGAGCCATGTTTGTAATCGTTACATAGATAATAACAATATCCACTGGCTGTTGGATTTGTTATAGTAAAAATTAGGATTGATACTGTAAAGCTTACTGCATGATGTGTATGTATATAACAGTAAACGTGCCAATTGCACTAGTGGTATCACCTATTAATACTATACTGCGGTTGTTGTGTAGGCAATCTAGCTGTTATAAATAGGATAGTACGATTTCAAGCCAAAGATAATACTTTGAGGTGGTAAAAAATATTATGTATCAAAGTATCTTATACATTGCCTCTAAATGTACTGAGATCTAATATTGTTAAAAAATATATTGTAACCACTCAGTAATAAGTTTAGAAACAAATAATCGTTGTTGGTAAATGAGGTTGCTATATAATTTTAGTGACACCAATACTCCAAGATATTTGTTAATGTATACTGATACTAGGGTGGCTTAATAACGTGTATTTGTTTCCCAATTTAACAACTCAGTAGTGTTAAGGATAAGCAATCCGTATAGGTATATAGGATTATTATACCGGCTTAATGATGTTTAAGAAACAAAATGAACTTGGTTGCTGTGTATAGATAATAGAACAGCTAGGTAGCGTATTGTTCAATGTGTTACTTTGTTATTAAAGTTAAGGTGATTTGATTAAACCGCTGTATTCCGTCGTCAAATCAAATAACTAAAGAGAGTGTTTGCTCTGCTGGTTGTTCAACATATTGATAAATTAATAAGGTTATCGTTGGTTAGATGCTTGTTGTTAAATTTAAACAACAGCTGGATCTATAAACAGATATTCAACTATGTGACGAGCTGTCCATTAATACAGGCGGTTTGTATTATGATGAAGTATTACGCCATCAAATTGAATAACTGAAGGGCTTACTTGTTATATATATACAGCAGAACCTACTGATTATTAAGCATGTTTACGTGTTAATAAATTATCGTTGGTTGTCTGCCTGTTGTTGAAATAAGTAACAGCTACTTCATTATGTTACTTGTGAATCACGTAATAATTTAATATGGTCAGGACTGCAAATATTCTCCAATGTTATATGAACTACGGTGCTGTATGTAAATAATGACACAACTTAGTAGCGTGTTATTCAGTGTGTAACACTTACAATTACAGGATTAGTGCTATATACAGCTAATTCGTGTGTTACTTTGAATCTCACAATAATTTAAAGTAGTTAGGATTACATTGTAAAAGCGGATAAAGTTATCAACTATATGAGACATTAGTCTCAGGTAATATCACAGAGGGCTGCTCCCCGATGAATATATCTGTCTAATTAATCTGAGAATACGGTCATCGTCAGCTCAGATATTACAATTTAACAACTAAACTAGTACTTCTAGATTTAAAACAGAGGGGTCCCAATTTCCCCTACTCCTGACATGTTTCGCCGGCTGCACCAGCTTTTTCGAAGGCGGGGCGCTGCAGATTCCGCGGTCTTTTGTACTGTTCAAACCACGCCTCAAAACTTCAAATGACGAATCAGATCCTGAGCTATCTACTCAGTTGGACCTGATGGAGTTGTGAATTATTCGAATGTGGCATTACAAATAAAATTACAAATAAAATACAAATGCTAGACCAGGTTCTAAATACGTAAATTAAGAGATGATAATAGTGAAATAATATGACGAGTGTTTTTGTCTGCAATTTTATTGTACATCATGAACTGTATTACTCGTTAAGTTCTGAGTTCAATACACTGTATTAAATCGGTTATTGGTTGAGTATTGAATCAGCCTAGTATACTCTGTGCTTCCCATGAATTCCTTAATAATAATAACACTGTAAATATCTGATCTGATTCGTCATTTGAAGTTTTGAGGCGTGGTTTGAACAGTACAAAAGACCGCAGAATCCGCCGCGCCCCGCCTTCGAAAAAGCCAGTGCAGCCGGCGAAACATGTCAGGAGTAGGGGAAATTGGGACCCCTCTGTTTTAAATCTAGAAGTACTAGTTTAGTTGTTAAATTGTAATATCTGAGCTGACGATGACCGTATTCTCAGATTAATTAGACAGATATATTCATCGGGGAGCAGCCCTCTGTGATATTACCTGAGACTAATGTCTCATATAGTTGATAACTTTATCCGCTTTTACAATGTAATCCTAACTACTTTAAATTATTGTGAGATTCAAAGTAACACACGAATTAGCTGTATATAGCACTAATCCTGTAATTGTCACCAAAAAGCACTCACTGCACAGCATACTATCCGTTCATATATCTAACTGTTGCTTATTGTAAACTATGGGTGTCAAACTTGCGGCCCGCGGGCCTCATGCGGCCCTCAACCTAATTTTGTGCGGCCCACGCCACCTCCATGAAAAATATGAATTATAATATGCTTATTACTTAAAGAGTGAGTGCGCTTACTGTTAGGGATGCACATACATTAAAACATACGTTATTAAAAAGAAAAAGACAGATAAGTACATAATGATTTCTTTAACACATGCAGTTCATTACTATGGTAGCACTGATTTCCCACATCATTTCTGTCCATTCCTTTCCATCATTTTCTCTTTAACTACAATCACATACTTTATATATATTTCTATGTATTTATTTTATATTATGTACAACAGGTATGTCTATCACTATTATAAACAGTGGGTCGCACGTGGAGCGTGTGTCTCACCTTCTTAAAAGCATTAGAGCGCATTTCCTCAAGCCAGAGTAAGTTAATTAGGAGTTACAGAACACAATGTTTTGAAATATATACAGTTATAGCAAATGCCACTGCACTGTTTAGCAATGACAAGATATGTAGGTAGTGTGCGGCCCACGTGAGTTGTACTTGTATGGAAAATGACCCGCGACTAAAATGAGTTTGACAAATAGGATCTAACCAATGGTAATTCAATTGATGCATCAATATGCTGCATAACCAGTAGGTCGTCCTTTATATACACGACAAACAAGCTTTTCAGTTATTTTACTTGACGACAAAATACGTCAAACCGTCTATATTGCACAATAGTGTTACACACTGAATAACACGCTACTAAGTTGTCTCATTATTTACATACAGCACCGTAGTTCATATAACATAAACCGTCTATATTGCACAATAGTGTTACACACTGAATAACACGCTACTAAGTTGTCTCATTATTTACATACAGCACCGTAGTTCATATAACATTGGAGAATATTTGCAGTCCTGACCATATTAAATTATTAAGTCCTGAAGTAGCTGTTACTTATTTCAACAACAGGCAGACAACCAACGATAATTTATTAACACGTAAACATGCTTAATAATCAGTAGGCTCTGCTGCATATATATATATAACAAGTAAGCCCTTCAGTTATTCAATTTGACTGCATAATACTTCGTCATAATACAAACCGCCTGTATTAATGGACAGCTCGTCACATAGTTGAATATCTGTTTATAGATCCAGCTGTTGTTTATTTTTAACAACAAGCATCTAACCAACGATAACCTTATTAATTTATCAATATGTTGAACAACCAGCAGAGCAAACACTCTCTTTAGTTATTTGATTTGACGACGGAATACAGCGGTTTAATCAAATCACCTTAACTTTAATAACAAAGTAACACATTGAACAATACGCTACCTAGCTGTTCTATTATCTATACACAGCAACCAAGTTCATTTTGTTTCTTAAACATCATTAAGCCGGTATAATAATCCTATATACCTATACGGATTGCTTATCCTTAACACTACTGAGTTGTTAAATTGGGAAACAAATACACGTTATTAAGCCACCCTAGTATCAGTATACATTAACAAATATCTTGGAGTATTGGTGTCACTAAAATGATATAGCAACCTCATTTACCAACAACGATTATTTGTTTCTAAACTTATTACAATATATTTTTTTACAATATTACATCTCAGTACATTTAGAGGCAATGTATAAGATACCTTGATACATAATATTTTTTACCACTTCAAAGTATTATTTTTGGCTTGAAATCGTACTATCCTATTTATAACAGCTAGATTGCCTACACAACAACCGCAGTATAGTATTAATAGGTGATACCACTAGTGCAATTGGCACGTTTACTGTTATATACATACACATCATGCAGTAAGCTTTACAGTATCAATCCTAATTTTTACTATAACAAATCCAACAGCCAGTGGATATTGTTATTATCTATGTAACGATTACAAACATGGCTCTTATGATACCCTACCTATTAATTTAGATGGTTTTAGCATTACTAGATAAATTATTACACTTAATACCAATAGGTACCTATTATAGACCGAATTGAGGTCACAACGTGTGTACCAATATAGTTTTGCTTAACCACAATCAATAGTATATCATTACCCCGAATGAACTTACAATGACTTATCTGTTAATAATTAAGTCATAACTCAATTCGCCTGGTATTATCCAGACAATCCTACCTATTACAACTACTAGTCCTCTAGGGTTTTTAAGTGAGACCAATTTTTAATCAATTCTTATTAAAGTTTATGTTTTAATGTGTCATTTTTTCCCATACATATACCACACCACACGCATATAATTTACCACTTGAGGGAGTGAGTGCTATTACAGTGTACACTTTCCTAGCAACTTTCTTTGGTTGTACATTTTCTATGTAAATTATCAATAATAAGGCCAAGCCGATACTATTATCAGCCCAACCCTCTATACCAATAGTAGTGCCATCGCATTCTTTTTTCTATAAAGGAGTTAAGCAGACCAATTACTGGTTGGGTTGCATCTACAGTCTTCAAGACTTAGTTCCTAATCTAATGCTGCCCTCCTCCTCTGCTATTTTATTGCCTACAGGCTACACACAGTATACACATGCACACACTGTGTGTAACTGTAAGCAATAAAATAGCAGAGGAGGAGAGTGGCATTAGATTACGCTGACTGTACACAGCTACAGAAAATACACTGAGTCCTCTGACTCTGTCAGCGTGCAATATTTTGGCTGTGGCTGCCTTTCCCTACCTGAGTTAAGCGAGACTCAGCCGGGTCAGCCCCCTCCAGTCCTCAGGCTCCATTGAACACACTTGACTCCAAGTTCTAAGAGACAGGAAGGCGGGCGGGTGGCTTGTCAAAAACGTCACGTGACATGGCAAAAAGCCGGTCACATGACCGCCGCGCTGTCAATTTTTATTTTTTAATCCTGGACACATATTCAGTGCAAAAGAGAAGTGCTGTCCCCAACATCTGCCACTCTAGGCACTGGCCTTGTTGGCCTATGCATTAATACGCCCCTGAGAATACCTAAACAACTATGTGAAAGGGAAAACTCTTATTACAGGGGTTCAAGAACAGTGGGAATTTTTGAAGTGTTCCATTTTAGATGCAACCGCACACTGTATTAGATATGTCTGTAAAAGCAAAAGAAAGTAGAAACCAATATAGTTTTCAAAAGAAGTAGCACATGCTGTAAAGATAAAAAAAAATAGCTTATAAAAATTACAGACACACGCAGTCAGGTGAAGATATGCAAATATGGAGACTCCAACAAAAAAAGACTAAGCAGTTAATTAGGAAAATTAAAGATCATGCGGAAGAGAAGATAGCACAGTCAGTAAAATATAGGGACAAAACATTCTTTAGATATATCAGTGAAAGAAGAAAAAATAAGGTTGGAATTGTAAAATCGAAAACAGCTGATGGTAGAATAATAGAAGGAGATAAGCAAATTGCTCAATTATTACTTCCGTTATGTTTTCACAAAAGATTGTGACGATAGAATGTCTACATTAAGGGATACTACAAAAAACAGAAATAAGATTAATAATAATCTTTTTACAGAGGATGAGGTTTTCTTAGCATTATCAAAAATAAATGTATAAAAATTCAGTGGGCCCTGATAATATCATCCAAGGGTTTTAAAAGAACTTTGATCAGTGCTAAGTGCCCCATTAACTGATCTGTTTAATCAGTCACTATTAAATGGAGCTGTTCCAGATGATTGGAGAATAGCAAATGTAGTACCTCTTAATAAAAAGGGCAGTAGGGAATAATCTGGTAACTACAGGCCAGTTAGTTTAACTTCAGTAGTAGGGAAATTAATTGGAAGTCTCTCAAAAGAAAGAATTATAACTTACATAAAGACAAACAATTTAGAGGACCAAAATCAACATAGTTTTACTTAAAGGGACAGTCAACACCAGAATTTTTGTTGCTTTAAAAGATAGATAATCCCTCAATTACCCATTCTCTCGTTTTGCATAACCAACACATTTATAATAATACACGTTTTACCACTAATTACCTTGTATATAAGCCTCAGCAGACTTTCCCCTTATTTCAGTTCTTTTGACAGACTTGCATTTTAGCCAATCAGTGCTCACTCCTTGATAAATGCACGTGCATGAGCTCAATGCTATCTATATTAAACACATGAATTAACTCCCTCTAGTGGTCAAAATGCATTCAGCTTAGAGGCGGCCATCAAGGTCTAAGAAAACATAATTTATGTAAGAACTTACCTGATAAATTAATTTATTTTATATTGACAAGAGTCCATGAGCTAGTGACTATAGGATATACAATCCTACCAGGAGGGGCAAAGTTTTCCAAACCTCAAAATGCCTATAAATACACCCTTCACCACACCCACAATTCAATTTAATGAATAGCCAAGTAGTGGGGTGAGAATAGGAGTAAAAAAGCATACAAAAAGAGCAACTGGAAATATAATTATGTTTTTTTTCATGTAATTGGCAAAAGTCCATGAGCAAGGGACATATGGGATAGAAATACCCAAGATGTGGAAGACCACAGAAGAGTCACTAGAGAGAAAGGGATAAAATAAAAACAGCTATTTCCGCTGAAAAAAATAAGTCTCTCATAAATTTCACATAAATTACAAGAAAAAAAACTTAAATCATAAGCAGAAGAATCAAACTGAGACAGCTGCCTGAAGAACTTTTCTACCATAGACTGCTTCAGAAGAGGCAAATACATCAAAATGGTAATATTTAGTAAATGTATGCAAAGAAGACCAAGTTGCTGCTTTGCAAATCTGATCAACCGAAGATTCATTCTTAAAAGCCCAAGAAGTGGTGACTGATCTAGTAGAATGAGCTGTAATTCTCTGAGGCGGAGATTGCCTGAAAATAAGGCGTGTGAATCAAAAGCTTTAACCAAGATGCCAAAGAAATGGCAGGGGCTTTATTACCTTTCCTAGGACCAGAAAAAAAAACAAATAGACTAGAAGTCATCCTGAAATCTTTAGTAGCTTTGACATAATATTTCAAAGCTCTTGCAACATCCAAAGAATGTAAAGATCTTTCAAGAGTATTCTTAGGATTAGGACACAAGGAAGGAACAACAATTTCCCTACTAATGTTGTTAGAATTCACAACCTTAGGAAAAAATATAAATGAAGTCCGCTAAACAGCCTTATCCTGATGGAAAATCAGAAAAGGAGACTCACAAGAGAGCAGACAATTCAGAAACTCTTCTAGCTGAAGAGATAGCCAAAATGAACAACACTTTTCAAGAAAGTAGTTTAATGTCCAAAGGATGCATAGGCTCAAAAGGAGGAGCCTGCAAAGCCTTCAAAACCAAATTAAGACTCCAAGGAAGAGAGATTGATTTAATAACAGGCTTGATATGAACCAAAGCCTGAACAAAACAGTGAATATCAGAAAGTTTAGGAATCTCTCTATAAAAATAAAACAGAAAGAGCAGAGATTTGTCCCTTCAAAGTACTTGCAGACAAACCTTTATCCAAACCATTCTAAAAGAATGCCAAGAGAATTTATGAGAAGAACTCCATGAAATACTTACGAGTCAGAGAAACCTCTTTGACTAAGCACTAAGTGTTCAATTTCCATAACTTCAAATTTAGCAATTTGAGATCCTGATGGAAAAACGGCCCTTGAGACAGAAGGTCTGGTCTTACAGAAAGTGGCCAAGGTTGGCAACTTGACATCCAGACAAGATCCGCCAACCAATATCTGTGAGACCATGCTGGTGCTATCAGAAACACATGCGATTGTTCCATTATGATCTTGGAGATCACCCTTGGAAGAAGAACTAGAGGCAGAAAGATGTAAGCAGGTTGGTATGGCCAAGGAACTACTAACGCATCTACCATCTCCACCTGAGGATCCCTGGACCTGGAAAGATACCTGGGAAGTTTTTTGTTTAGGTGGGACACCATGAGATCTATTTCTGTAAGACCCCACATCTGTAAAATCTAACAAAATACATCTGGATGGAGAGACCCCTCCCCTGGGTGTAAAGTCTGATGGCTAAGATAATCCGCTTCCCAATTGTCTACACCCGGAATATGTATTGCAGAAATTAGACAAGAGTTAAATTCTGCCCAAGAAAGTATTCAAAATATTTCTTTCATCGCTAAAGGACTGCGAGTCCCACTCTGATGATTTGACATATGCCACAGTTGTGATATTGTCTATCTGAAAACGAATGAATGATTCTCTCTTTAGTAGAGGCCAAGCCGGAAGAGCCCTGAAAATAGCACAGAGTTCTAATATATTGATTGGTATCCTCTCCTCTAGAGGATTCCAAACCCCTTGTGCTGTCAGAGACACCCAGACAGCTCCCCAACCTGTGAGATTTGCATCTGTTGAAATCACAGTCCAGGAAGGACAAACAAAGGAGGTCCCTTGAACAATAAGGTGATGGTTTAACCACCAAGTCAGAGAGAGTTGAGTGTTGGGATTTTTAGAATTGTGATATCCAAGTATAATCCCTGCACCATTGATTCAGCATGCAAAGCTTCAGAGGTCTCAAATGAAAACGAGCAAAGGGGATCGCGTCCGATGCTGCAGTCATGAAACCTAAAACTTCCATGCACATAGCCACTGAAGGGAATGATCGAGACTGAAGGTTTTGACAGGCAGAAACCAATTCCATTTGTCTCTTGTCTGTTAAAGACAGAGTCATGGACACTGAATCTATCTTGAAACCTAAAAAGGTGACCCTTGTCTGAGGAATCAAGGAACTCTTTGGTAAATTGATCCTCCAACCATGTCTTTGAAGAAACAACACAAGTTGATTCGTGTGAGATTATGCTAAATGAAAAGATTGAGTCAGTACCAAGATATTGTCCAAATAAGGAAACACAGCAATACCCTGCTCTCTGATTGCAGATAGAAGGGCACCTAGAACCTTGGAAAATATTCTTGGAGCTGTTGCTAGGCCAAATGGAAGAGTGACAAATTTTTAATGCTTGTCTAAAAAAGAGAATCTCAAAAACCGATAGTGGTCTGGATAAATTGGAATGTGAAGATATGTATCATTTATCTATCTCTATTGTGGACATATAATGACCTTGCTGAACAAAAGGCAGAATAGTCCTTATAGTCACCATCTTGAAAAATGGAACCCTTACAAAGCAATTAAAATGTTTTAGATCCAGAACTGGTCTGAATAAATTTTCCTTCATTGGGACAATGAATAGATTTGAATAAAAACCCAAACCCTGTTGCAGAAGTGGAACTGGTACAATTACCCCTGAAAGCTCCAGATCTGAAACACACTTCAGAAAGGCCTGAGCTTTCACAAGATTTGTTGGAATGTGAGAGAGAAAAAACCTTCTCACAGGAGGTCTTATTCAGAAACCTATTTGATACCCTTGAGAGACAAACAATATTCTGAATCCAATGATTCTGAATGGAACCTGCCCAAACGTCTTGAAATAATTTCAATCTGCCCCCCACCAGTAGAACTGGATTAAAGGCCGCACCTTTATGCAGTTTTGGGGGCTGGCGTTGGTTTCTTAAAAGGCTTGGATTTATTCCAACTTGAAGAGGGCTTCCAATTGGAGCCAGAATCCTTAGGGGAAGGAGTGGTTTTCTGTTCTCTATTCGATGAAAGGAACAAAACCGATTAGAAGCTCTAGCTGGGGTAAAAAAAAACTCCCTTCCCCCCAGTAGTGGAAATAATAAAATCCAACTGAGAACCAAACAAATTATTACCTTGGAATGATAGAGATAGTAACCTAAATTTAGATACCATGTCAACATTCCATGACTTGAGCCATAAAGTTCTTCTAGCTAAAATAGCCAAAGACATTTTTAACATCAATCTTAATGATATCAAAAAAAGCATCACAGAGAAAAGGATTAGCATATTGAAGCAAATGGACAATGCTAGACAAATCAGAATCTTTATCCCGTTGTGCTAAGCTATCCAACCAAAAAGTTGATGCAGCCACAACGTCAGCCATAGAAATGGCAGGCCTGAGAATATAGCCAGAATGTAAATAAGCTTTCCTAAGATAAGATTCAATTTTCCTATCTAAAGGATCCTTGAAGGAAGTACTATTTTCCATAGGAATAGTAGAACGCTTGGCAAGAGTAGAAACAGCCCCATCAACCTTAGGGACTTTTTCCCAAAACTCTAAATTAGCCACTGGCAAAGGGTACAACCTTTCAAACCGAGAAGGAGGAACAAAAGAAGTACCAGGCTTAGACCATTCCTTAGCAATCACATCAGAAATAGAATCAGGAACAGTAAAAACCTCAGGAGGTTTATAAACAGAATTTAAATGTTTACTGGATTTGTTATTAAGAGGACCAGATTCCTCAATATACAAAGTAATCAATACTTCTTTCAACAAAGAATGAATATACTCTATCTTAAAAAGATAAGTTGATTTATCAATGTCAATGTCTGAAGCAGGATCTTCTGAGTCAGAGATCCTCATCAGAAGTGGATATATCAGTATGTTGTTGGTCATTACAAAATTCATCAGTATTATGAGAATTTTTAAAAGACCTTTTATGTTTATTTAGAAGGTGGAATAGCAGACATAGCCTTCTGTATTGCATCAGCAATATCATGTTTCATATCAACAGGGATATCATGTACATTAGATGTTGAAGGAACAACAGATACTGTACTAGTACTAATATAAACATTTTCTGCATGCAAAAGCTTATCATGACAACTGTTACATACTACTGCCGGAGATATAATCTCAGCTATCTTACAACAGATACACTTATCTTTGGTAGAACTGTAGTCAGGCAGCAGGGTTCCTACAGCAGCTTCCGAGACAGGATCAGATTGTGACATCTTGTAAAATGTAAAAGAAAAAAACATAATTTATTTAAAAACTTACCTGATAAATTCATTTCTTTCCTATTAGCAAGAGTCCATGAGCTAGTGACGTATGGGATATACATTCCTACCAGGAGGGGCAAAGTTTCCCAAACCTTAAAATGCCTATAAATACACCCCTCACCACACCCACAATTCAGTTTAACGAATAGCAAAGAAGTGGGGTGATAAGAAAGGAGCGAAAGCATAAAAAAAAAAAAAAAAAAGGAATTGGAATAATTGTGCTTTATACAAAAAAATCATAACCACCACAAAAAGGGTGGGCCTCATGGACTCTTGCTAATATGAAAGAAATGAATTTATCAGGTAAGTTCTTACATAAATTATGTTTTCTTTCATGTAATTAGCAAGAGTCCATGAGCTAGTGACGTATGGGATAGCAGATACCCAAGATGTGGAACTTCCACACAAGAGTCACTAGAGAGGGAGGGATAAAATAAAGACAGCCAATTCCGCTGAAAAATTAATACACTACCCAAATCAAAAGTTTCAATTTTTATAATGAAAAAAACTGAAGTTATAAGCAGAAGAATCAAACTGAAACAGCTGCCTGAAGTACTATTCTACCAAAAACTGCTTCTGAAGAAGAGAAAACATCAAAATGGTAGAATTTAGTAAAAGTATGCAAAGAAGACCAAGTCGTTGCTTTGCAAATCTGATCAACAGAAGCTTCATTCTTAAAAGTCCAGGAAGTAGAAACTGACTTAGTAGAATGAGTCATAATCCTCTGAGGCGGGGATTAACCCGACTCCAAATAAGCAAGATGAATCAAAAAGCTTTAAGCAAGATGCCAAAGAAATGGCAGAAGCCTTCTGATCTTTCCTAAAACCAGAAAAAATAACAAATAGACTAGAAGACTTTCTGAAATCTGAGTAGCTGCAACATAATTTCAAAACTCTTACCTCATCCAAAGAATGTAAGAATCTCTTCAAAGAATTCTTAGTATTAGGACACAAGGAAGGGACAATAATTCCTCTACTAATGTTGTTAACAATTCACAACTTTAGGTAAAAAATGAAAAGAAGACAGCAAAACCACCTTATCCTGATGAAAAATCAGAAAAAGGAGACTCACAAGAAAGAGCAGATAATTCAAAAACTGTTCTAGCTGAAGAGATGTCTAAAAGGAACAATACTTTCCATGAAAGTAATTTAAATGTCCAAAGAAAGCACATGCTCAAACGGAAGAGCCTGTAAAGCCCTCAGAACCAAAATAAGACTCCAAGGAGGAGAAATTGGCTTAAATGACAGACTTCATACGAACCAAAGCCTGAACAAAACAATGAATAACCGAAAGATTAGCAAATTTTTCTGTGAAAACAGCACAGAAAAAGCAGAGATTTGTCCTTGCAAGGAACTTGCAGACAAAAACCCTTATCTAAATCATCCTGAAGAAACTATAAAATCCTAGGAATTCTAAAAGAATGCCAAGAGAATTTATGAGAAGAGCATCAAGAGATGTAAATCTTTCAAACTCGATAAATAAATCTTACTAGACACAGATTTATGAGCCTGCAACATAGTATTAATCACTGAGTCAGAGAAATTTCTAAGACTAAGTACTAAGCGTTAAATCTCCATACCATCAAATTAATAATTTGAGTTCCAGATGGATAAAATGAATGTTAAGATATAAGGTCTGGCCTTAATGGAAGTGACCAAGATTGGCAACTGGGCATCCGAACAAAAACCATATACCAAAACCTGTGTGGCCATGCTGGAGCCACCAGCAACACAAAAGATTACTCCCTGATTATTTTGAAAATCACTCTAAAAAGAAGAACCAGATGCGAAAAGATATAGGCAGATTGATAACTCCAAGGAAGCGTCAATGCATACACTGCTTCCGCCAGAGGATCCCCAGACCTGAATAGGCCCCTGGGAAGTTCCTTGTTTAGATGAGATGCCATCAAATCTATTTCTGGAAGCCCTCACATCTGAACAATTTGAATAAATACATCTGGGTAAAGAGACCATTCTCCCGGATGTAAAGCTTGATTGACAGAGATAATCCGCTTCCCAATTATCTATACCTGGGAAATAGACCACAGAAATTAGACAGGAGCTGGATCTAGCCCAAGCAAGTATCCGAGATACTTCTTTCACAGCCTAAGGACTGAGAGTCCCACCCTGATGATTGACATACGCCACAGTTGTGACATTATCTGTCTGAAAAATAATAACGTCTCTTTCTTCAAAAAGAAGCCAAAACTGAAGAACTCTGAAAAATGCACGGAGTTCCAAAATATCGATTGGTAATCTCGCCTCCTGAGATTTCCAAACCCCTTGTGCTGACAGAGATCCCCAGACAGCCTCCCAACCTAAAAGACTCGCATCTGTAGTGATCATGGTCCAGGTTGAATGAACCGAAGAGACCCTTAGAACTATATGATAGTGATCTAATCACCAAATCAAAGATAGTTGAACATTGGGATTCAAAGATATAAAAAGTGATATCCTAGAATCCCTGCACCATTAATTCAGTATAAAAAACTGGAAAGGTTTCTTATGAAAATGAGCAAAGGGAATCGAATCCAATGCGGCAGCCATAGTACCTAAAACTTCCATGCATATAGCAAGTGAAGGAAATAATAGAGACTGAAGGTTCCGACAAACGGAACCGAATAAAATTGTCACTTGTCTGCTAGAGACAAAGACATTGACACAATCTATCTGGAAACCTAAAAAAAAAGGTGACCCTTGTCTGTGAAATCAAGGAGCTTTTGATAAAAAGATCCTCTAACCATGTCTTGAAGAAACAACAAAAGTTGAATCATATGAGATTCCGCAGAACGAAAAGACTGAGCCAGTACCACGAGACCGTCCAAATAAGGAAACACTGAGAACCTTGAAAAGATTCTTAGAGCTGTCGCTAGACCAGAAGGAAAAGCAACAAATTGGTAATGCTTGTCAAAAAAGAGAATTTCAGAAAATGAAAATAATCTGAATGAAAACAGAAAATGAAGATATGCATCTATTGTATCTATTGTAAACAAATAATGCCATTACTGACCAAAAAGGCAGAATAGACCATATAAACTCCATTCTAAAAGATTGTATACTTATATGACAATTCAAAAAGATTTTCTATCTTTGAAATAATGAATAATTTTGAATAAAACCCCCAAATCCTATTCCTAAAAAGGAACTGGTATCAATACCCCAGAAAACTCCAGGTCTGAGCAGCGCCTTGAGCCCCAACGGGTGACCAGCCGCACTTCACAAGTACCCAATACATATAGGACTGAAACACACTTCAGGAAAGTGTGAGCCTTACTGGAATAGCTGGAATATGTTAGAGAGAGAAAAAATACTTCTCACAGATGGTTTTACTCTGAATCCTATTCTGTATCCAAATCTAAGAAGTTTGGACCAAATTGAACCAAACTATTTTTTTTTTTTTTTTAAATCTTAACCTGCCCCTTACCAGCTAAGCTGGAATAAGAACTGCACCTAAATGCAAATTTGGGGAGCTGACTTTGATTCTTTAAATGGCTTAAATTGAATGAAGAAAACTTCCAATTATAAACATGTTACTTGGGGAAGAATTTAGAATTCCGTTCCTTAGTAAGAAAAAAAGCTTAACATTTAGCCTTAGAACTCAATCTTGAAGCCCAGAGTAACAGTTGAAGAATTGAATCCAATTGTGAACCAAATAATTGATTACCTTGGAAAAAAAGAAATATGGAATTTAGAAATCAAATTAGCATTCCAAGATTGAAATCATAAAGTTCTTCTTGCTAAAATAGCTAAAGATATAGATTAAACCTCATTTGCGAAAATATCAAAAAAATTACGACACAAATGAAATTATTAGCATGTTGATCAACTTAACAATGCTAAACAAATCATAATCCGATAC
This sequence comes from Bombina bombina, assembly GCF_027579735.1. Taxonomy (NCBI): domain Eukaryota; kingdom Metazoa; phylum Chordata; class Amphibia; order Anura; family Bombinatoridae; genus Bombina; species Bombina bombina. The sequence goes on along the minus strand of NC_069501.1, from coordinate 188,934,873 downwards.
TTGTTGCACTAAAGTATCCAACCAGAAAGCTGAAGCAGTTGCAACATCAGCCAAATAAATTACAGGTCTAAGAAAAGTACCTGAAAATAAATAATTTTCCTTAAATAAGATACAAGTTTCCAAAGGAAAAAAATAAATACTATCTGCTATAGGAATAGTAGTATGTTAGCAAGAGTAGAGATAGTCCCATTAACTTGAGGGATCTTCCTCAAAACTTAAAACTAACTGCCGGCAAAGGATACAATTAAAAACCTTAAAGAAGGAATAAAATAAATTCCCGGCCTATTCCATTCCCTAGTATCAAGAACTGGAAAAAAAACCTCTGAAGAAACCACAGAAGGTTAATAAGCAGAATTTAAATGTTAGCTAGTCTTAATCAAAAGAACTAGTTACTCCAAAATCCAAAATAATCAACACCTTTTCAACAAAAAACGAATGTACTCTATTTAAAAATAAAAAAGTAGATTTGTTAGTGTCAATATCTGATGAAGAACATTCTGAATGAGAAAAAACACCATCAGAGAAGGATAATTCAGTATGTTGTTGGTCATTTGAAACTTCATCAACTAAATGAGAAGTTTAAAAAAAGACCTAAAATTTTTATTAGAAGGCGGGATAGCAGACAAAGCCTTTATACTAGAATCAGAAAAATATTCTTATAAATTCCTAAATATATCTTGTACAAAAGATGTAAAAAGAATAGCAATAGATAATGCATAAATACTAATGGACTCTGCATGTAAAAGTTTATCATAAATACTTATTACAAACCATAGCTAAATATAAACATTCATAACATTAAAATAACTTTAAATTAAAATTACAATATAAATATATTTAAATAAATAAAAACTTACCTGTAAAATAAAAATAAACCTAACATTAAACTATAAATTAACTTAACATAACTATTCTAATAAAATAAAAAAAATACTACCAATTAAAAAATCTAACACTACGAAAAAAATAAAAAAATCTAAAATTACAAAAAATAAACTCTGAATAACGAAAAATAAAAAACACTAAGCTTACAAAAAATAATAAATGAAATTATCAAAAATAAAAACAATTACACCTAAATGCCAATAGGATGAGAGCTACTGAAATCCTATTGGCTGATTTGAACAGCCAATAGGATTTCAGTAGCTCTCATCCTATTGGCTATTTTAAACAGCCAATAGGATTTCAGAAGCTCTCATCCTATTGGCTGATTTGAATTTGAAGAATCAAATCAGCCAATAGGAATGCAAGGTATGCCATTTTGAAACGGCTACCTTGCATTCAACTTCAGTGTACGGTGACCGTATGAAGAGGATGCTCCACACAGGATGGGATCGGCTTCCAGGATGGCTCCGTGCTGCCGGGATGAAGATAGAAGACGTCCCCGAGATGGATGAAGGTGTCACCGCCTGGATAAAGATGGATGTCTGGACTTCAGGAACCGTGAGTAGATATTCTGGGGTTAGTGTTATTTTTTTTTTCTTCATTTTTTTGGGTGTTTTTTTTTTTTTTTTTTTAGATTAGGGCTTTGGGATTTTGTAAAATAACTGAATGCCCTATTAAGTGCAGTGAAAAAGAGCTGAATGCCCTTTTAAGGGCAATGCCCATACAAATGCCCCTTATGGGGCAATGGGTAGCTTAGGTTTTTTTTTTTAGAGCTAGGTTTTTTATTTTGGGAGGTTGCTTGGGTGTTGGATTTTACTGTTGGAGGACTATAACTTAGGGCAATGCCCTACAAAAGGCCCTTTTATGGGCTACTGGTAGTTTATTGTAGGCTAGGGGGTGTTTTTATTTTGGGGGGATTTTTATTTTTATAGGGCTATTAGATTAGGTGTTATTGTTTTTATTTTTGATAATTTAGTTTATTTTTCGTAATTTAGTGTTTATTATATTTTGTAATTTTAGATTTTTAATTTTTTTTCATAGTGTTAACTTTTTTTTAAATTTGTAATTTAGATTTTTATAATTGGTAGTATTTTTTATTTTATTAGAATAGTTATGTTAGGTTATAGTTTAATGTTGTGAAATAAAATAAACCTATAAGTTTTTATTTTTTTAAACATAGTTATATTGTAATTTTAATTTAAAGTTAGGGGGTGCTAGGTTTAGGGGTTAATAGGTTTATTTAGTGGCAGGAATGTGGGAGGCCGGATGTTTAGGGGTTAATAGGTTTAATAAGCCGGAGGTTTAGGAGTTAATAACTTTATTATAGTGTCGGCGATGTTGGGGAGCGGTGGATTAGGTGTTAATATATTTAAATAGTGTTGGCGATGTGGGTGGGCGGCAGATTAGGGGTTATTAGGTTTATTTAATAGTTGCAATGTGGGTGGGCGGCATATTAAGGGTTAATACGTTTTAAATAGTGTTTGCGACGTAGGAGGGCAGCTATTCAGGGGTTAATAGGTAGTTTATTGGTGTTCGTATACTTTGTAACATTTTAATTATGAGTTTTGTGAAACATTTTTGTTTTACAAAATCCATAACTACTGCTCTCAGGTGGCGGTATGGATTGTGTCGGTATAGACTGTAACGCAAGCATTTTAGCCGGAACGCACAACCTGTAATACCAGCGCTATGAAAATCCCACACAAAAAAGTAATTTTTTTGAGTGGACATTGCGTTACAAGCTAAAATGCTTGCGGTATAGCTATACCGACATCACTCGTAATATGAGTTCCTGGCCATTATGCTGGAATGGCCATTTTTCAGCGTTAAAAGCCGTACCGCAGCACTTGCAATCTAGCCGTATGAAAATTAAACATCTATTTAAAAAGGCACAGAAAATTAGTAAATTAGTAAGCATAATACTATGGTATAACATGAATCTATGTGAGAATACTATTCACATTTACTGCTATAATAGTTAATATTTAAAAACTGAATAGGCCAATAGGGCACAATTTGTCACTGCACATGAGTACAGTTTCTCCAATACTCTGTCTGCCTCCCAGGATCCCCAAACTACTGGTCTGTCTGCACAAAGACCCAAGCAGCCCCCTTTCAACCCCCAAACACTGCATCTTTATTTCTCAACCTGAATAGCTCTAACTCTACTCCAGTTTCTAATTTTTCCATCACTGCTGGCAGCACCACTATCACCCCATAGCCCTAAGTCCACTGCCTCGGAGTCACATGACCTTAAATCTGTCCTTCATTCTCCACATCCAATTGCTCTCTTCATCCTGCCACAACCACCTACGGAATATCTCCAAAATTCATCCGTTTCTTAGTGATGAAACTACTAAACAGCTAATCTACTCCCTAGTTATTTCCTGACTTGACTACTGTAATAACTTACTAACTGGCCCCCCCTCTCTCCCGCCTCTCTCCATCATAAATGCATCTGCCAGGCTAATCCACCTCTCTTGATGCTCTGTTTCTGCTGCACCTCTCTGTGAGTCACTTCACTGGCTCCCCATTCACAGCAGAATTACATTAAGAATTCTCACTCTGACCTACAAAGCCCTCACCAATGCTGCACTACCCTACCTGTCCTCACTCATCAACAAATATACTCCAGCCTGCCCCCTAAGATCCAACAATCACCTGCTCGCATGCTAGACTACAGGACTTCTCTTGTGTGGCACCAACCCTCTGGAACGCACTTCCTCAAGCTGACAGACTCTCCCCTAACCTCTCCTCCTTTAAACGTTCCCTAAAGACCTTTTTGTTCAGTGAAGCTTATCACCCCGACTTATTAACAAATTAACTTCACTTACCTAACAGTTGCCCTCATCATTCTCTTCACTAATATTATTCTCACCTTTGCAGTCCCCACCTCCTGTTTCCCATCCTCCTACCCATCTAGATTGTAAGTTCCCACGAGAATAGTAGCCTCAATTCTCCCTGTATTTGTTCAATTTTGCCTTTTATTGTATTGTTTCTCTGTTATACTTTTATCCTTGTACCCATGGGCAGCGCTGCAGAATTTGTTGGTGCTTTATAAATATAGAATAATAATAATAAATAATAGCTAGCATCCCCAAATAGCATCAACATTTCCCTGCTCTGTGCACTCTCCACAGTGAAGCTTAACATGGAAACAGCACAAGTATCTCTGGGTGGCCTCTGATCACTTTAAGAACAGTCTTTGTCCTCTTAGAGCTCCACCTCTCTCAGACACTCTGCTTCAATACCATAGTCCATTTGCAGTAGGGGTGCTTTGCACATGAGAAAGTGCCCATCTGCAGATACATGCTGGAAGTACGATGTTTGTTCATGGGATAGACAAGGGAAACAGCAACAGACACTCGAGTCAGAAGGAGTCTAAGAAGGAAACAAAACAGCACAAGATAAGCATGCACCCTAATACAATCACATTTATTTCCAACAGATTATTATTTATTTTTTTTAAGCATCACGATTTCCTTTAATAGCTTAACTTATCCTATGTCATTTAAAACCAGGAAAACATTGTGGATATATAATACAAGTTAAATACGTGTATTATACTTTTACAGAGAATAACTCACAGCTACTCTATACATTTAAATGATACCTTAAACATGAATACTAAGCAAGTAAAAACTGCTAGACTTCATCAAGAGGCTGTATGGCTATGCTAAGTAACTTGTGCTAAGGCCTGCCCTGCAACAAAAATGAAAAGTAACAGTCAATAAAAAACATTTTCTTTCAAATTAATTTTTTCACACTTTCTCTTTGAACTACTAAAAAAAACATAATTTATGTAGAACTTACCTGATAAATTCATTTCTTTCATATTGGCAAGAGTCCATGAGCTAGTGACATATGGGATATACAATCCTACCAGGAGGGGCAAAGTTTCCCAAACCTAAAAAAATGCCTATAAATACACCCCTCACCACACCCACAATTCAGTTTAACGAATAGCCAAGCAGTGGGGTGATAAAGAAAGGAGTAAAAAGCATCAACAAAGGAAATTTGGAAATAATTGTGCTTTATACAAAAAATCATAACCACCATAAAAAGGGTGGGCCTCATGGACTATTGCCAATATGAAAGAAATGAATTTATCAGGTAAGTTCTTACATAAATTATGTTTTCTTTCATGTAATTGGCAAGAGTCCATGAGCTAGTGACATATGGGATATCAATACCCAAGATGTGGAGTCTTCCACTCAAGAGTCACTAGAGAGGGAGGGAACAAAAATAAAAACAGCCATATTCCGCTGAAAAAATTAATCCACAACCCAAAAAAATAAGTTTATTTCATTTTTGAAAGAAAAAAACTTAAAACAAAAGCAGAAGAATCAAACTGAAACAGCTGCCTGAAGAACTTTTCTACCAAAAACTGCTTCCGAAGAAGCAAATACATCAAAACGGTAGAATTTAGTAAATGTATGCAAAGAGGACCAAGTCACCGCTTTGCAAATCAGATCAACTGAAGCTTCATTCTTAAAAGCCCACGAAGTGGAGACTGATCTAGTAGAATGAGCTGTAATTCTCTGAGGCGGGGCCTGACCCGACTCCAAATAAGCTTGATGAATCAAAAGTTTCAACCAAGAAGCCAAGGAAATAGCAGAAGCCTTCTGACCTTTCCTAGGACCAGAAAATAAAACAAATAGACTGGAAGTCTTCCTGAAATCTTTAGTAGCTTCCACATAATATTTCAAAGCTCTTACCACATCCAAAGAATGTAAGGATCTCTCCAAAGAATTCTTAGGATTAGGACATAAGGAAGGGACAACAATTTCTCTACTAATATTGTTAGAATTCACAACCTTAGGTAAAAATTGAAAAGAAGTCCGCAAAACTGCCTTATCCTGATAAAAAATCAGAAAAGGAGACTCACAAGAAAGAGCAGATAGCTCAGAAACTCTTCTAGCAGAAGAGAAAGCCAAAAGGAACAACACTTTCCAAGAAAGTAGTTTAATGTCCAAAGAATGCATAGGCTCAAATGGAGGAACCTGTAAAGCCTTTAGAACCAAATTAAGACTGCAAGAAGGAGAAATTGATTTAATGACAGGCTTAATATGAACTAAAGCCTGTACAAAACAGTCATTATCAGGAAGTATAGCAATCTTTCTGTGAAATAAAACAGAAAGAGCGGAGATTTGACCTTTCAAGGAACTTGCAGACAAACCCTTATCCAAACCATCCTGAAGAAACTGTAAAATTCTAGGAATTCTAAAAGAATGCCAGGAGAATTTATGAGAAGAACACCATGAAATGTAAGTCTTCCAAACTCTATAATAAATCTTTCTAGAGACAGATTTACGAGCTTGTAACATAGTATTAATCACTGAGTCAGAGAAACCTCTATGACTTAGAACTAAGCGTTCAATTTCCATACTTTCAAATTTAATGATTTGAGATCCTGATAGAAAAACGGACCTTGAGATAGTAGGTCCGGCCGTAACGGAAGTGGCCAAGGCGGGCAACTGGACATCCGAACCAGATCCGCATACCAAAACCTGTGTGGCCATGCTGGAGCCACCAGCAACACAAAAGACTGTTCCATGATGATTTTGGAGATCACTCTTGGAAGGAGAACTAGAGGCGGGAAGATGTAAGCAGGATGATAACACCAAGGAAGTGTCAGTGCATCCACTACTTCCGCCTGAACATCCCTGGACCTGGACAGGTATCTGGGAAGTTTCTTGTTTAGATGAGAGGCCATGAGATCTATCTCTGGAAGACCCCACATCTGAACAATCTGAGAAAACACATCTGGATGGAGAGACCACTCCCCTGGATGTAAAGTCTGGCGGCTGAGATAATCCGCCTCCCAATTGTCTACACCTGGGATATGCCCCGCAGAGATTAGACAGGAGCTGGATTCTGCCCAAGCAAGTATCCAAGATACTTCTTTCATAGCTTGGGGACTGTGAGTCCCACCCTGATGATTGACATAAGCCACAGTTGTGATATTCTCTGTCTGAAAACAAATGAACGGTTCTCTCTTTAGCAGAGGCCAAAACTGAAGAGCCCTGAGAATTGCACGGAGTTTTAAAATATTTATTGGTAATCTCGCCTCTTGAGATTTCCAAACCCCTTGTGCTGTTAGAGATCCCCAAACAGCTCCCCAACCTGAAAGACTCGCATCTGTTGAGATCACAGTCCAGGTTGGCCGAACAAAAGAAGCCCCATGAACCAAACGATGGTGATCTATCCACCATGTCAGAGAGTGCATTGGGATTCAAGGCTATTAATTGTGATATCTTTGTATAATCCCTGCACCATTGATTCAGCATGCAAAGCTGTAGAGGTCTCATGTGAAAACGAGCAAAGGGGATCGCGTCCGATGCTGCAGTCATGAGACCTAAAACTTCCATGCACATAGCCACTGAAGGGAATGACTGAGACTGAAGGTGCCGGCATGCTGCGACCAATTTTAAACGTCTCTTGTCTGTTAGAGACAGAGTCATGGACACTGAATCTATCTGGAATCCTAAAAAGGTGACCCTTGTCTGAGGAATCAAGAAACTTTTTGGTAAATTGATCCTCCAACCATGTTTCTGAGGAAACAACACTAGTTGATTCGTGTGAGATTCTGCAGTATGTAAAGACTGAGCTAGTACCAAGATATCGTCCAAATAAGGAAACACCGCAATACCCTGTTCTCTGATTACAGATAATAGGGCACCCACAACCTTTGAAAAGATCCTTGGAGCTGTTGCTAGGCCAAATGGAAGAGCAACAAATTGGTAATGCTTGTCTTGAAAAGAGAATCTCAGAAACTGATAGTCCTTGCTGAACAAAAGGCAGAATAGTCCTTATAGTCACTATCTTGAAAGTTGGTACGCTTACATAATGATTCAAAATTTTCAGATCCAGAACTGGTCTGAATAAATTTTCTTTCTTTGGTACAATGAATAGGTTTGAATAAAACCCCAAACCTTGTTCCTGAGGAGGAACTGGCATGATTACCCCTGAAGACTCCAGGTCTGAAACACACTTCAGAAAAGCCTGAGCTTTTACTGGATTTACAGGGATGCGTGAGAGAAAAAATCTTCTCACAGGATGCTCTGAATCCAATGATTTTGGACAGATTTTATCCAAAAATCCTTGAAAACCCTTAATCTGCCCCCTACCAGCTGAGCTGGAATAAGGGTCGCACCTTCATGCGGACTTAGGGGCAGACTTTGGTTTCCTAAATGGCTTGGATTTATTCCAATTTGAGGAAGGCTTCCAATTGGAAGCAGATTCCTTGGGAGGAGGATTGAGTTTTTGTTCCTTATTCTGACAAAAGGATCGAAAACGGTTAGAAGCCTTAGATTTACCCTTAGGTTTTTTATCCTGAGGCAGAAAAACTCCTTTTCCTCCAGTGATAGTTGAAATAATAGAATCCAACTGAGAACCAAATAAATTATTACCTTGGAAAGAAAGAGATAGTAATCTAGATTTAGATGTCATATCAGCATTCCAAGATTTAAGCCACAAAGCTCTTCTAGCTAATACAGCTAAAGACATGGATCTAACATCAATTTTGATAATATCAAAAATGGCATCACAAATAAAATGATTAGCATGTTGCAGTAAGCGAGTAATCCTAGATATGTCAGGATCCAATTCTCGTTACGCTAAATTCTCCAACCAAAAAGTTGAGGCAGCCGCAACATCAGCCAAAGAAATAGCAGGTCTGAGAAGATGACCTGAATATAAATAGGCTTTCCTTAGATAAGATTCAAGCTTCCTATCTAAAGGATCCTTAAAGGAAGTACTATCTTCCATAGGAATAGTGGTACGTTTAGCAAGAGTAGAAATAGCCCCATCAACTTTGGGGATTTTTTCCCAAAACTATAGATTTTGCTGGTAAAGGATACAATTTTCAACCTTGAAGAAGGAATAAAAGAAGTACCTGGCTTATTCCATTCCCTAGAAATCATATCAGAAATAGCCTAAGGAATAGGAAAAACAGCATTTAAACGTTTATTAGACTGAACGTCAATAGGACTGGTTACCTCAATATCCAAAGTAATTAACACTTCTTTTAATAAAGAACGCATATACTCTATTTTAAATAAATAAGTAGATTTGTCAGTGTCAATGTCTGAGGAAGGATCTTCTGAATCAGATAGATCATCAGAAGAGGATAAATTATTATGTTGCTGGTCATTTGAAATTTCATCAGCTAAATGAGAAGTTTTAAAAGACCTTTTACGTTTATTAGAAGGTGGAAATGCAGACAAAGCCTTCAGAATAGAATCAGAAACAAATTCTTTAAAATTTACAGGTATATCATGTACATTAGAAGTTGAAGGAACTGCAACTGGCAATGTACTATTACTGATGGATACACTATCTGCATGTAAAAGTTTATCATGACAACTATTACAAATTACATTTGGTGGAATAATTTCTACACTTTTACAACAAATGCACTTAGCTTTGGTAGACCCGATGTCAGGCAGCAATGGGACAGGATCAGATTGGGACATCTTGCTCAATGTAAGAGAAAAAACAACATATAAAGCAAAATTATCTATTTCCTTATATGACAGTTTCAGGAATGGGAAAAAATGCAAAAGCATAGGCCTCTGATAGAGAAAAAAGCAAGAGGCAAACATTAATGGGGTATTGAAATAATGAAAAAAATGTGGCGCCAAGTATGACGCACAACGTAACGTAAACTTTTTGGCGCCAAAAATAACCGGAAATGACACACTTGTGTCACTAATGACGCGCCGTGTGAAAGGTCTCGGCGTCACGTATGACGCCGGAAATGACGAAGTTGCGTCATAAACGTATTTTTTTCGCGCCAAAAATATTTTCGCGCCAAGAATGACGCAATAAAGTTTAGCATTTGATGCACCCGAGGGCCTAATACCCGCAATAGCAAGAAGTAGTCAATTGAAAAAAAGACTAAACCCCAGGTAAGAAATACATTTCTTAAAATGTTTAAATTCCCCAAATATGAAACTGACAGTCTGCTGAAGGAAATACATGAACCTGACTCATGGCAAATATAAGTACAATCCATATATTTAGAACTTTATATAAATGCATAAAGTGCCAAACCATAGCTGAGGTGTCTTAAGTAATAAAAAACATCCTTAACAAAAGACACCCATCCACAAATAGCAGATAGCCAAACCAGTACTAAAACAGTAATTAGTAGAGGTAATGGTAAATTGAGAGTATATCGTCGATCTGAAAAGGGAGGTAGGAGATGAATCTCTACGACCGATAACAGAGAACCTATGAAACAGACCCCCGTTAGGGAAATCATCGTATTCAATCATCGTATTCATCAAATAAGTGATACTCACGTCCCTCTGACATTCGCTGTACTCTGAGAGGAATCGGGCTTCAACAGTGCTGAGAAGCGCATATCAACGTAGAAATCTTAGCACAAACTTACTTCACCACCTCCATAGGAGGCAAAGTTTGTAAAACTGAATTGTGGGTGTGGTGAGGGGTGTATTTATAGGCATTTTGAGGTTTGGGAAACTTTGCCCCTCCTGGTAGGATTGTATATCCCATATGTCACTAGCTCATGGACTCTTGCCAATTACATGAAAGAAATAACCTACGGCTAGATTTGGAGTTTTGTCGGTAACGACCCGAAAAACTAACGCCGGCTTTTTTCTGGCCGCACCATAAAAATAACTCTGGTATTGAGAGTCCACAAAAAGGCTGCGTTAGGCTCCAAAAAAGGAGCGTAGAGCATTTTTAACGCAACTTCAACTCTCGATACCAGAGTTGCTTACGCAAGCGGCCAGCCTCAAAAACGTGCTCGTGCACGATTCCCCCATAGGAAACAATGGGGCTGTTTGAGCTGAAAAAAACCCTAACACCTGCAAAAAAGCCGCGTTCAGCTCTTAACGCAGCCCCATTGTTTGCTATGGGGAAACACTTCTACGTCTGCACCTAACACCCTAACATGTACCCCGAGTCTAAACACCCCTAGCCTTACACTTATTAACCCCTAATCTGCCGCCCCAGCTATCGCTGACCCCTGCATATTATTATTAACCCCTAATCTGCCGCTCCGTAAACCGCCGCTACTTACATTAGCCCTATGTACCCCTAATCTGCTGCCCTAACATCGCCTACCCCTATATTATATTTATTAACCCCTAATCTGCCCCCCACAACGTCGCCTCCACCTGCCTACACTTATTAACCCCTAATCTGCCGACCGGACCTGAGCGCTACTATAATAAAGTTATTAACCCCTAATCCGCCTCACTAACCCTATAATAAATAGTATTAACCCCTAATCTGCCCTCCCTAACATCGCCGACACCTAACTTAAATTATTAACCCCTAATCTGCCGACCGGAGCTCACCGCTATTCTAATAAATGTATTAACCCCTAAAGCTAAGTCTAACCCTAACACTAACACCCCCCTAAGTTAAATATAATTTAAATCTAACGAAATTACTTATCTCTTATTAAATAAATTATTCCTATTTAAAGCTAAATACTTACCTGTAAAATAAATCCTAATATAGCTACAATATAAATTATAATTATATTATAGCTATTTTAGGATTAATATTTATTTTACAGGTAACTTTGTATTTATTTTAACCAGGTACAATAGCTTTTTAAAAGTTAAGAACTATTTAATAGCTAAAATAGTTAAAATAATTACAAATTTACCTGTAAAAGAAATCCTAACCAAAGTTACAATTAAACCTAACACTACACTATCAATAAATTAATTAAATACAATTCCTACAAATAAATACAATTAAATAAACTTGCTAAAGTACAAAAAATAAAAAAGAACTAAGTTACAAAAAATAAAAAAATTTACAAACATAAGAAAAATATTACAACAATTTTAAACTAATTACACCTACTCTAAGCCCCCGAATAAAATAACAAAGCCCCCCAAAATAAAAAAATGCCCTACCCTATTCTAAATAACTAAAGTTCAAAGCTCTTTTACCTTACCAGCCCTGAACAGGGCCCTTTGCGGGGCATGCCCCAAGAAGTTCAGCTCTTTTGCCTGTAAAAGAAAAAATACAATACCCAAGCCCCCCAACATTACAACCCACCACCCACATACCCCTAATCTAACCCAAACCCCCCTTAAATAAACCTAACACTAAGCCCCTGAAGATCTTCCTACCTTATCTTCACCTCACCGGGTTCAACGATCTGTCCAGAAGAGCTCCTCCGATGTCCTGATCCAAGCCCAAGCGGGGGGCTGAAGAGGTCCATGATCCGGATGAAGTCTTCATCCAAGCGGGAGCTGAAGAGGTCCATGATCCGGATGAAGTCTTCTATCAACGGCATTTTCAATCTTCTTTCTTCCGGATCCATCTTGCAGACCTCCGACGCGGAACATCCTGCTGGCCCGACGGACTAATGACGAATGACGGTTCCTTTAAGGGACGTCATCCAAGATGGCGTCCCTCGAATTCCGATTGGCTGATAGGATTCTATCAGCCAATCGGAATTAAGGTAGGAATATTCTGATTGGCTGATGGAATCAGCCAATCAGAATCAAGTTCAATCCGATTGGCTGATCCAATCAGCCAATCAGATTGAGCTCGCAATCTATTGGCTGTTCCGATCAGCCAATAGAATGCAAGCTCAATCTGATTGGCTGATTGGATCAGCCAATCGGATTGAACTTGATTCTGATTGGCTGATTCCATCAGCCAATCAGAATATTCCTACCTTAATTCCGATTGGCTGATAGAATCCTATCAGCCAATCGGAATTCGAGGGACGCCATCTTGGATGACGTCCCTTAAAGGAACCGCCATTTGTCGTTAGTCCGTCGGGCCAGCAGGATGTTCCGCGTCGGAGGTCTGCAAGATGGATCCGGAAGAAAGAAGATTGAAGATGCCGTTGATAGAAGACTTCATCCGGATCATGGACGTCTTCAGCTCCCGCTTGGATGAAGACTTCATCCGGATCATGGACCTCTTCAGCCCCCCGCTTGGGCTTGGATCAGGACATCGGAGGAGCTCTTCTGGACAGATCGTTGAACCCGGTGAGGTGAAGATAAGGTAGGAAGATCTTCAGGGACTTAGTGTTAGGTTTATTTAAGGGGGGTTTGGGTTAGATTAGGGGTATGTGGGTGGTGGGTTGTAATGTTGGGGGGCTTGGGTATTGTATTTTTTCTTTTACAGGCAAAAGAGCTGAACTTCTTGGGGCATGCCCCGCAAAGGGCCCTGTTCAGGGCTGGTAAGGTAAAAGAGCTTTGAACTTTAGTTATTTAGAATAGGGTAGGGCATTTTTTTATTTTGGGGGGCTTTGTTATTTTATTAGGGGGCTTAGAGTAGGTGTAATTAGTTTAAAATTGTTGTAATATTTTTCTTATGTTTGTAAATATTTTTTTATTTTTTGTAACTTAGTTCTTTTTTATTTTTTGTACTTTAGCAAGTTTATTTAATTGTATTTATTTGTAGGAATTGTATTTAATTAATTTATTGATAGTGTAGTGTTAGGTTAATTGTAGGTAATTGTAGGTAGTTTATTTAATAAATTTATTGATAGTATAGTGTTAGGTTTAATTGTAACTTTGGTTAGGATTTCTTTTACAGGTAAATTTGTAATTATTTTAACTATTTTAGCTATTAAATAGTTCTTAACTTTTAAAAAGCTATTGTACCTGGTTAAAATAAATACAAAGTTACCTGTAAAATAAATATTAATCCTAAAATAGCTATAATATAATTATAATTTATATTGTAGCTATATTAGGATTTATTTTACAGGTAAGTATTTAGCTTTAAATAGGAATAATTTATTTAATAAGAGATAAGTAATTTCGTTAGATTTAAATTATATTTAATTTAGGGGGGTGTTAGTGTTAGGGTTAGACTTAGCTTTAGGGGTTAATACATTTATTAGAATAGCGGTGAGCTCCGGTCGGCAGATTAGGGGTTAATAATTGAAGTTAGGTGTCGGGGATGTTAGGGAGGGCAGATTAGGGGTTAATACTATTTATTATAGGGTTAGTGAGGCGGATTAGGGGTTAATAACTTTATTATAGTAGCGCTCAGGTCCGCTCGGCAGATTAGGGGTTAATAAGTGTAGGCAGGTTGAGGCGACGTTGAGGGGGGGCAGATTAGTGGTTAATAAATATAATACAGGGGTCGGCGGTGTTAGGGGCAGCAGATTAGGGGTACATAAGGATAACGTAGGTGGCGGCGCTTTGCGGTCGGCAGATTAGGGGTTAATAAGTGTAGGCAGGTGGAGGCGACGTTGAGGGGGGCAGATTAGGGGTTAATAAATATAATACAGGGGTCGGCGGTGTTAGGGGCAGCAGATTAGGGGTACATAAGGATAACGTAGGTGGCGGTCGGCAGATTAGGGGTTAAAAAATTTATTCGAGTGTCGGCGATGTGGGGGGTCTCGGTTTAGGGGTGCATAGGTAGTTTATGGGTGTTAGTGTACTTTAGAGTACAGTAGTTAAGAGCTTTATAAACCGGCGTTAGCCCAGAAAGCTCTTAACTACTGACTTTTTTCCTGCGGCTGGAGTTTTGTCGTTAGATGTCTAACGCTCACTTCAGAAACGACTCTAAATACCGGAGTTAGAAAGATCCCATTGAAAAGATAGGATACGCAATTTACGTAAGGGGATCTGCGGTATGGAAAAGTTGCGGATGAAAAGTGAGCGTTAGACCCTATTTTGAGTGACTCCAAATACCGGCGGTAGCCTAAAACCAGCGTTAGGAGCCTCTAACGCTGGTTTTCACGGCTAACGCCAAACTCCAAATCTAGGTCCTAGTGTTTTATTCTGCAAAGCTGCTGTATGTAATTTTTAGAATTTGCCAAATATGATCTTAGTAGAATCAGCTGTCTCATCTGATATAAACACTACTAATTTACTAATTATTTTATGCAACCTAAATTCTCTCGCACTCCTGTATAAGGAAAGAATACAATCATAACATTATTAAAACTACACAATATTTTTAAAGGTAAACACATCTTTATGGTAAGATAATTCCCTTCACTGACAAACACCTGGAATTAAAAACTCAAATAGCAGATACCATACCAGTTAATAAAGGGAAAAATACATTTGCTTTCATAGCACAGATCCAATAAAAGCCATTGTAAGTAGAAAATATACCATCAATTTCATTATAATTATACTACTCCCAAAACTCATATTTCTCTGTATAGTTGATATAAATTTCTAGCTGAGGTTGTGTTCTTAACCTCTTTATTGTAAGTAGTTTGACTATATACTAAGGAATGATTACAATGAGAAATTCCTACAAAACTTCATATTCTCATACCTTTCTCCACTGTAAGACACATATATTCCTTCTTCACTAAAATATTAATGGGTGGTATAGAAACATGGGGGAAATTTCTGTGTTCTATAATTATTTTTATTATTATTTATTATTTATTTATAAAGCGCCAACAGATTCCGCAGTGCTGTCCATAGGTAACAAAGATTAAAGGACAGTACAATATGAGACACCAGACAAAAAAATAACAAATACAGGGGGAATTGGGAGCCCTGTTCACTTGTGAACTTACAATCTAAATGGGTAGGAGGGTGAGAAACAGGAGGTGGGGAGTGGGGACTGCAAAGGTGGGAATGATGTTAGTGTGGAGTTAGATGAGGGCAACTATTAGGCAAGTGGAATTCATTAGTTACCGATTTGGTGATAGGCTTCCCTGAACAAGAAGGTCTTTAGGAGGGAGCATTTAAAGGAGGAGAGGTTGGGGGAAAGTCTGACAGCTCGAGGAAGTGCGTTCCAGAGGGTTGGTGCCGCACAAGAGAAGTCCTGTAGTCTAGCATGAGAGGATGTGATGGTAGAAGAGGCAAGGAGTAGATTGTTGTTGGATCTTAGGGGATGGGCTGGAATATATTTGTTGATGAGTGAGGACAGGTATGGGGGGCTGCATTGGTAAGGGCTTTGTAAGTCAGAGTAAAAATTTTGAATTTAATTCTGCTGTGAATGGGGAGCCAGTGAAGGCACTCACATTGGGGTGCAGCAGAAACAGAGCATTGGGAGAGGTGGATTAGCCTAGCAGAGGCATTTAGGATGGATTGAAGGGGGGAGAGGCGGGAGAGAGGAAGGCCAGTTAGTAGGTTGTTACAGTAGTCAAGCCAGGAAATTACTAGGGAATGGATTAGCTGTTTAGTAGTTTCAGCACTCAGAAAAGGACGAATTTTGGAGATATTGCGTAGGTGGCTGCGACAGGATGAAGAGAGCGATTGGATGTGGGGTATGAAGGACAGATTGGAGTCAAGTGTAACTCCTAGGCAGCAGATTGGGGTGATGGGGAGGTAGTGGTGTCACCAGCAGTGATAGTAAAGTTAGAAACTGGAGTAGAATTAGATAGGGGGATTAGAAGAAGCTCAGTCTTGGATATGTTGATTTTTAGGTGGTGAGAGGCCATCCAGAAAGAAATGCCAGAAAAGCAGTAGCTGATGTGGGAAAGGACAGAAGGAGAGAGTGCAGGGGTGGATAGGTAGATCTAAGTATCATCAGCACAGAGGTTATAGTTGAAGCCATAGCTACTGATAAGTTTACCCAGTGAGGAAGTATAAATAGAGAAGAGTAGAGGTCCTAGAACAGAGCCTTGAGGTACTCCAACAGACAGAGTAAGGGTGAAGGGTCTAGAATATTCTGATATATTGCAGAATTTTCTTTAAACTATAAAGGTGCAAACATATTCTCTATAGTCAGTGGGCCATACAATAGGTTACAATACTGCAAGGTTTAGAGTTACACTTATCTGGAGGATCACTTTGTTTAAGTGCATAAACTACAATGTATACTAATACAAATAAGGCATACTTTTCTGCAGACAAAGCTATATGACTTCTTATAACTAATATGATCAATAAAAATAACACAATTACAAGAGAATACAAAACAAGCAATATAAGTAAACAAGTTAAAACAATACTCACCTAATTTAGCTGTGGTTGACTCAGCGTAACAGGTACTCAACTCCAACAGTCAAGAGCAACGACGTGCAGTCATAGGAAGAATAGACAACAGCTTCAATATTATTTTTAAGTATGGGAGATAATTTGTATTTGTCATTTGTTTGCAAAATGAATGTTGAAAAGAGCCCAATGCTGCTGCCTGCAAACGAATGACAAATACAAATTTTCTCCCATACCTAATAATTTTTTATAACAATTGAATCTACACAATTACATACAAGAGCAAAAATGCTTGCAGTAGTAACTATCACTATTTCAGTGACCATTTAACTTGAATATATGAAGCATATTTCTGTATTCCCTGTGTTCAGGTACCAAATCTGAGAGCAGGCAGTGACGTATTGTAACCAGGGACGACAATTTATATAATGGCTAAACTGATTTCCAACTCGATCAGATGAATGCACTATATTTTACTTTACTGCTTCAATAAGCTTACTTAATACAGAACGCTCCATAATATACACTACAAACATAGGCCTAGATTTGGAGTTTGGCGGTAGATGGGCTGTTAACGCTACGCAGGCTTTTTTCTGGCCGCACCATAAAATTAACTCTGGTATCGAGAGTTCCAAAAAATGCTGCGTTAGGCTCCAAAAAAGGAGCGTAGAGCATTTTTACCGCAAATGCAACTCTCGATACCAGAGTTGCTTACGGACGCGGCCAGCCTCAAAAACGTGCTCATGCACGATTCTCCCATAGGAAACAATGTGGCTGTTTGAGCTGAAAAAAAACCTAACACCTGCAAAAAAGCAGCGTTCAGCTCCTAACGCAGCCCCATTGTTTCCTATGGGGAAACACTTCCTACGTCTGCACCTAACACTCTAACATGTACCCCGAGTCTAAACACCCCTAACCTTACACTTATTAACCCCTATTCTGCCGCCCCCGCTATCGCTGACCCCTGCATATTATTATTAACCCCTAATCTGCCGCTCCGTAAACCGCCGCTACTTACATTATCGATATGTACCCCTAATCTGCTGCCCCTAACACCGCCGACCCCTATATTATATTTATTAACCCCTAACCTGCCCCCCACAACGTTGCCGCCAGATACTTACAATAATTAACCCCTAATCTGCCGAGCGGACCTGAGCGCTACTATAATAAAGTTATTAACCCCTAATCCGCCTCACTAACCCTATCATAAATAGTATTAACCCCTAATCTGCCCTCCCTAACATCGCCGACACCTAACTTCAATTATTAACCCCTAATCTGACGACCGGAGCTCATCGCTACTATAATAAATGGATTAACCCCTAAAGCTAAGTCTAACCCTAACACTAACACCCCCCTAACTTAAATATAATTTAAATCTAACGAAATTAATTAACTCTTATTAAATAAATTATTCCTATTTAAAGCTAAATACTTACCTGTAAAATAACTCCTAATATAGCTACAATATAAATTATAATTATATTGTAGCTATTTTAGGATTAATATTTATTTTACAGGCAACTTTGTAATTATTTTAACCAGGTACAATAGCTATTAAATAGTTAAGAACTATTTAATAGTTACCTAGTTAAAATAATAACAAAATTACCTGTAAAATAAATCCTAACCTAAGTTATAATTAAACCTAACACTACCCTATAAATAAATTAATTAAATAAAATACCTACAATTACCTACAATTAACCTAACACTACACTATCAATAAATAAATTAAATACAATTGCTACAAATAACTACAATTACATAAACTAACTAAAGTACAAAAAATAAAAAAGAACTAAGTTAAAAAAAATAAAAAAATATTTACAAACATAAGAAAAATATTACAACAATTTTAAACTAATTACACCTACTCTAAGCCCCCTAATAAAATAACAAAGACCCCCAAAATAAAAAAATGCCCTACCCTATTCTAAATTAATAGAGTTAAAAGCTCTTTTACCTTACCAGCCCTGAACAGGGCCCTTTGCGGGGCATGCCCCAAGAAAATGAGCTCTTTTGCCTGTAAAAAAAAACATACAATACCCCCCCCCAACATTACAACCCACCACCCACATACCCCTAATCTAACCCAAACCCCCTTAAATAAACCTAACACTAAGCCCCTGAAGATCTTCCTACCTTGTCTTCACCATCCAGGTATCACCGATCCGTCCTGGCATCCGGTGCTGAAGAGGTCCAGAAGAGGCTCCAAAGTCTTCCTCCTATCCGGCAAGAAGAGGACATCCGGACCGGCAAACATCTTCATCCAAGCGGCATCTTCGATCTTCTTCCATCCGGTGCGGAGCGGGTCCATCTTGAAGCAGCCGACGCGGATCCATCCTCTTCTTCCGGCGTCTCCCGACGAATGACGGTTCCTTTAAGGGACGTCATCCAAGATGGCGTCCCTCGAATTCCGATTGGCTGATAGGATTCTATCAGCCAATCGGAATTAAGGTAGGAAAATTCTGATTGGCTGATGGAATCAGCCAATCAGAATCAAGTTCAATCCTATTGGCTGATCCAATCAGCCAATCAGATTGAGCTCGCATTCTATTGGCTGATCGGAACAGCCAATAGAATGCGAGCTCAATCTGATTGGCTGATTGGATCAGCCAATAGGATTGAACTTGATTCTGATTGGCTGATTCCATCAGCCAATCAGAATATTCCTACCTTAATTCCGATTGGCTGATAGAATCCTATCAGCCAATCGGAATTCGAGGGACGCCATCTTGGATGACGTCCCTTAAAGGAACCGTCATTCGTCGGGAGACGCCGGAAGAAGAGGATGGATCCGCGTCGGCTGCTTCAAGATGGACCCGCTCCGCACCGGATGGAAGAAGATCGAAGATGCCGCTTGGATGAAGATGTTTGCCGGTCCGGATGCCCTCTTCTTGCCGGATAGGAGGAAGACTTTGGAGCCTCTTCTGGACCTCTTCAGCACCGGATGCCAGGACGGATCGGTGATACCTGGATGGTGAAGACAAGGTAGGAAGATCTTCAGGGGCTTAGTGTTAGGTTTATTTAAGGGGGGTTTGGGTTAGATTAGGGGTATGTGGGTGGTGGGTTGTAATGTTGGGGGGGGTATTGTATGTTTTTTTTTTACAGGCAAAAGAGCTGATTTTCTTGGGGCATGCCCCGCAAAGGGCCCTGTTCAGGGCTGGTAAGGTAAAAGAGCTTTTAACTCTATTAATTTAGAATAGGGTAGGGCATTTTTTTATTTTGGGGGTCTTTGTTATTTTATTAGGGGGCTTAGAGTAGGTGTAATTAGTTTAAAATTGTTGTAATATTTTTCTTATGTTTGTAAATATTTTTTTATTTTTTGTAACTTAGTTCTTTTTTATTTTTTGTACTTTAGTTAGTTTATGTAATTGTAGTTATTTGTAGCAATTGTATTTAATTTATTTATTGATAGTGTAGTGTTAGGTTAATTGTAGGTAATTGTAGGTATTTTATTTAATTAATTTATTGATAGGGTAGTGTTAGGTTTAATTATAACTTAGGTTAGGATTTATTTTACAGGTAATTTTGTTATTATTTTAACTAGGTAACTATTAAATAGTTCTTAACTATTTAATAGCTATTGTACCTGGTTAAAATAATTACAAAGTTGCCTGTAAAATAAATATTAATCCTAAAATAGCTACAATATAATTATAATTTATATTGTAGCTATATTAGGATGTATTTTACAGGTAAGTATTTAGCTTTAAATAGGAATAATTTATTTAATAAGAGTTAATTAATTTCGTTAGATTTAAATTATATTTAAGTTAGGGGGGTGTTAGGGTTAGACTTAGCTTTAGGGGTTAATCCATTTATTATAGTAGCGATGAGCTCCGGTCGTCAGATTAGGGGTTAATAATTGAAGTTAGGTGTCGGCGATGTTAGGGAGGGCAGATTAGGGGTTAATACTATTTATGATAGGGTTAGTGAGGCGGATTAGGGGTTAATAACTTTATTATAGTAGCGCTCAGGTCCGCTCGGCAGATTTGGGGTTAATTATTGTAAGTAGGTGTCGGCGACGTTGAGGGGGGCAGATTAGGGGTTAATAAATATAATATAGGGGTCGGCGGTGTTAGGGGCAGCAGATTAGGGGTACATAAGGATAACGTAGGTGGCGGCGCTTTGCGGTCGGCAGATTAGGGGTTAATTATTGTAAGTAGGTGTCGGCGACATTGTGGGGGGCAGGTTAGGGGTTAATAAATATAATACAGGGGTCGGCGGGGTTAGGGGCAGCAGATTAGGGGTACATAAGGATAACGTAGGTGGCGGTGCTTTGCGGTCGGCAGATTAGGGGTTAATTATTGTAAGTAGGTGTCGGCGACTTTGTGGGGGGCAGGTTAGGGGTTAATAAATATAATACAGGGGTCGGCGGGGTTAGGGGCAGCAGATTAGGGGTACATAAGTATAACGTAGGTGGCGGCGCTTTGCGGTCGGCAGATTAGGGGTTAATTATTGTAGGTAGCTGGCTGCGATGTTGTGGGGGGCAGATTAGGGGTTAATAAATATAATATAGGGGTCGGCGGTGTTAGGGGCAGCAGATTAGGGGTACATAGCTATAATGTAGGTGGCGGCGCTTTGCGGTCGGCAGATTAGGGGTTAATTATTGTAGGTAGCTGGCGGCGACGTTGTGGGGGGCAGGTTAGGGGTTAATAAATATAATATAGGGGTCGGCGGTGTTAGGGGCAGCAGATTAGGGGTACATAAGTATAACGTAGGTGGCGGTCGGCAGATTAGGGGTTAAAAAAATTTAATCGAGTGGCGGCGATGTGGGGGGACCTCGGTTTAGGGGTACATAGGTAGTTTATAGGTGTTAGTGTACTTTAGAGTACAGTAGTTAAGAGCTTTATGAACCGGCGTTAGCACATAAAGCTCTTAACTCCTGCTTTTTTCCTGCGGCTGGAGTTTTGTCGTTAGAGCTCTAACGCTCACTTCAGAAACGACTCTAAATACCGGCGTTAGAAAGATCCCATTGAAAAGATAGGATACGCAATTGACGTAAGGGGATCTGCGGTATGGAAAAGTCGCGGCTGAAAAGTGAGCGTTAGACCCTTTAATCACTGACTCCAAATACCGGCGGTAGCCTAAAACCAGCGTTAGGAGCCTCTAACGCTGGTTTTCACGGCTAACGCCAAACTCCAAATCTAGGCCATAATTTGTTTGGTGTTAACATTGAATCAGCACATGTTATTTACTTAGATGTCTTGTACCTGGATTACATGTCATTTAATAAAATATCAGTATATATTTCTTGATACTGTACTCGTTAAAATAGAAATCTACTTTAAAATAAAATTTTAAATTAGTATTTTTTTAAATTTCTGTTTATTTTTAAATGGAAGTTTTTTAATTTAATTTATTTTTATGTTTTCCCACCTAGATTGGCATGGACAAAAACATCACTTTTTTTTTTTTTGCTGTAAAGGTGTTAAAACAAACAATACTAGACATGTAGTTCCATATGGAAACTAAATGGAATAAAATGTAACATTACTTGGTGCCTGAGCAGACACATATGATGCCTTTGTATAATGAATAGGCAAGCCATTTTGTCATTCAACACACCCTTATACTGCTTGCAGCTTATGTGCTACACTTGTCAACGCTATATGCACAGTATTTATGTATTTTAATACCAGACAAGACATACACAGACTTGAAAATGTACTGCTGTTTAATCCTTCTGTGACACTGAAGAGAGGCTGAGATTCAAATCCAACATATTGCTACCTAATAATTATTGAATGGGCTATCAGTTATTCATGTGCAATTTATTCATCAACTGAGTGATAACCCATTTTACCTAATGCAATTCAAATGCATTCAGCCCATATAAAACAGTCCCTATTCCCTGCATAGAAGAAAAATGACACCACTATTTCAGTAACAAAAAAAACATTTTATTTTTTATTTTTTCAGTATCAGATTTTTCCCTCCAAATCCTACACCATGAAACTATCAAAAACTATTTTCTTTCATAAAATGGTGAGAGACTATGAGCCATCACATGTGGGATTAAACTCGAGTCCAGAAAAACACCCAACATACCAGAGCTCTTAATCCTTCCTACTCCCCTGTACAACTCAGTTATTTTGTTTGCCTCCACCATGGAGTGAGGTTAATTAAAAACTGCTGATCTACATGTTGTTGAAAGGGGTTTTCTAACTGGTCTGAGAGTGCCTACGAAGGGCAGAGGGGAAGACATGGGTTAAGCCAGGCAGTGATTATCTTCACCCAGTATGGAGATACCACCAGCCTTTGAGGTGAAGTGTGGGCAGTTTCCCGGGTGTACAGTGTGCTGTTCCATGTCTTAAAGTCTTACCAGATCCTTACCTTATAAATTATTTTCTTATGGAATGATGATGGTCCAGTCCTTGATAACATATGGGATATATTTCCACCACTAGAAGTAGGTCAAGAACCCATATCAGAGCTTAAAACCTCTCCCACCTCTCTTTTAGTTTAACATATAGCCAAGTAGAGAAAAGGAAGCATAGGTAGGAAAAATAAAGCAGGGTCTGTAGGGGTGTCATTAGAACGGTCATCTAAAAATTGAAACGGGCTTTTCATCATTCTGAAAGAAAATAATTTATCAGGTAAGCATAAATTTTGTTTTCTTTCGTAAAATTATAATGGTCCACAGCCCTCCATAACATATTGAATACCCAAGCAGATGGTCTGTTACGGTAAGGGTGGGACAATATTTCTGGCTCTTCTTATTTAGCTGACTCTGCCACCTGAAGGACTTTCCTGCCAAAAGCAGCTTGCGAAAAGTAAAACTTTAAAGCACTAAAATCTGAAAAAAGATCCAGAGTAGACATGTTGCAGGCTTTGCAAATCGGCTCCAAAGATGCATAATTTTTAAAAACCCAAGATGTTGCAACTGCTCTGGTAGAAAGAGCTATAATACGCTAAGGGGGCAACTTTCCCAGCTTCAAGCAAGCCTTGTGAGACACTTTTTTGAGCCCAGATGCCAACGCTGCCTTAGTAACTTCCTGCCCCTTATGAGATTAGTGAAAAAACAATCTAGAAGTTTGTCTGAAATCTTTAGTAGCTCGGAGACAGAACTTCAAAACTTTGATTGCATAAAGAATATGTAATAGCCACTACTTAGAGTTAGCAGGGTCTGAACACAATGAAGGAACAATCAATTGGTATTTGCCTTAGAAACTACCTTAGGAAGAAAATCATATTTGGTACAAAGTATAGTCTTCTCCTTGTGAATAATTAGAAATGGAGAACCACAAGACAAGGTTGACAACTCAGAAACTCACCTTGCTAAAGAGATTGCTAATAGAAAGAGTATATTATTATTATCATTATTATCGGTTATTTGTAGAGTGCCAACAGATTCCGCAGCGCTATTAACAAAGACGGAGTACAACAAAACAATTATAGGGATCAAATGGATAGAGGGCCCTGCCAAGAGTTGCACTGTTGTAGTCAGCTCTTGAGAAGGTGATCAACAAACAGCTGGACTCTTAGACTTACATGCTAAGGGGGTTCAGGGGATAGCAATGGAGGAGAGGAACTGGTATAAAGAAAGGTTAGCGTAGGTTGTATGCATCCCTGAACAGTAGAGTCTTTAGGGAGCACTTGAAGCTTTTAAAACTAGAAGAGAGTCTTGTGGAGCGAGGCAGAGAGTTCCACAAGATGGTAGCCAGTCTGGAGAAGTCCTGTAAACGGGAGTGTGATGAGGTGACAAGAGAGGAGGAGAGTAGGAGGTCGTGAGCAGAGTGAAGGGGATGGGAGGGAGAGTATCTGGAGACAAGGTCTGAGATATAGGGGGGAGCAGTGCAGTTGGGGGCTTTGTAATTCAGAGTGAGAATTTTGTGATTGATCCTAGAGGCAAGAGGAAGCCAGTGAAGAGATTGGCAGAGAGGTGCAGCAGATGAAGAGCGACGTGTAAGGAAGATGAGTCTGGCAGAGGCATTCATTATGGATTGTAAAGGAGCTAGGTGGTAGGTGGGGAGACCAGAGAGGACAGAGTTACTGTAATCGAGGCGGGAGAGAATGAGAGAGTGGATTAAAATCTTAGTTGTGTCTTGTGTAAAGAAGTGTCTAATTTTAGAGATGTTTTTAAGGTGGAAGCGGCAGGCTTTAGCCAATGACTGAATGTGAGCAGTGAAAGAAAGATCTGAGTCAAATGTGACCCCTAGAAATCGGGCATGTAGAAATGGGAATAGGCGTGTAAGGAAATGGGATAGGCGGGCATAAGCTAGCTTTTCGAGAAGCTTTGATGCAAGAGGGAGGTGGGAAATAGGGCGGTAGTTGGATGGGGAGGTAGGATCAAGGGAAGGTTTTTTGAGGATAGGTGTGACCAGTGCATGTTTCAGCGATGAGGGAAATATACCGGTGCTGAGGGAGAGGTTGAAAGTGTGTGTGAGTATAGG
The DNA here is from genome assembly GCF_027579735.1 of Bombina bombina. NCBI lineage: Eukaryota > Metazoa > Chordata > Amphibia > Anura > Bombinatoridae > Bombina > Bombina bombina. The sequence goes on along the minus strand of NC_069501.1, from coordinate 188,909,711 downwards.
GGTAAGGGTGGCAGAGAGGGAGGGGAGTAGCTGTGAGGGGATAGGGTCAAGTGGACAGGTAGTGAGGTGAGAGTGCAGTATAAGTGCCAAAACTTCTTCCTCAGTAACAGGGGAGAATGAGCTAAGTTTAAGATTATGTGGGTTGTGGTTGATTGAGAGCATTTGAGGGGGTGAGAGAATGGAATTATGTTGAGAGCTGATTTAATTTCTGATGGAGTCGATTTTGTTATTGAAGTGGTTGGCAAAGTCTTGAGCTGACAGAGAAGTTGTATTAGGAGGTGGGGAGGGAGGAGAAGAGTATTGAAAGTGGAGAACAAACGTTTTGGATTTGAAGAAAGATTAGAGATAAGAGTAGAGAAGTAGTGTTGCTTACGGAAATTTAGGGCAGAGTAGTAGGAGTTCAAGATAAATTTGTAATGTTGAAAATCAGCTGAACTCCTAGATTTTCTCCAGTGCCGCTCAGCAGTATATTCCAAGATAATAGTAGGCATCAATGGATGCATTGGTTCAAAAGAAGAACTTTGCAATACAAAGAAAAGTAGATTCCGATTCCAGGGTGGAGAAATAGGCTTCTGCAATCGTTATGAATGATTAAATATAATTCATATTACAGATAAGCAACATCCATGCTTATAGTGACTTATGTGACATATAAATGTGTGTAGTGGGATGACCCCCTCGTATGATCCTTTGAAGTAGGTGTGAGAGGGGGGGGTTGAAGCAGCTTTGTTTACCTGAAGGTGTAGTTTGGACACAAACAACTGTGCTGGGGGAGAGAGGAAGCAAGGAGTTAAACACAGCACAGGGAGTCTCCATTTTGGAGAGGACACAGAAAGTCATGCAGAGCTGTGAGCATAGGCCATTTAACTGCACATTCCCAAGATAGACAGGTTTTGAGGAAAGTGAGAGACATCAGATGAAATGTTTTACTGTTAGACATAATCATACATGCAGTGTTAAATGTGTTTCCTTCATGTGAAGACATAGAACCCACAACTCCCTGGGTTATAATAGATGATGCAATTAATTGGGTACTAATTATAGGGTTCACAGCTGGGTTGAATGAGAGTAACTGGGAGGGACCTGATATGGAGGATTTTACTGCAAGCATGCGATCTCGCTTCTTAAGAACAACACCACTGGCAAAGAAAGCACCAATGCTAGGTATTCTTAGCGATATGGGTAACACAGGAAACATTTACCAACTGACCTTATTGCTGTCTGAAATAGGAGAATTAAGAAAGGTTATTCCACCTGAGAAACTAACAGACCAATTGGGGGAGGAGGTAAAAAAAGAATATACAAGAAACAGTAATCCAGAGATATCTAGAAGGCAATTGTGGCTTAACTTGCTGAGAATGGGTGGGCCCAGGGAAGAAATTAATGGTATTCCCACAGCAGAGTTAATGAAAACATGGAAATCAGTTATAAAAAAGTATCCACAGTGCAAAAAATACATGTGACAACGCCACAGGACAATCCTATAGGGCCTACCATGAGAGAAAGTCTGAGGGGGAGGAGCACAAGGGCAGTTCCTGTTATAGTAGCCCCATCCACTAATGCAGGCCCCAATTCTAATGAACAACAGATTTTGGTAAGTTATAATTGTGGTAGAGACAATACAACTAGAGATAGTGAGGGGTGTTCATCTTCATGTTCCCCAGATAAAGATGTCCTAAGGGAACCTGCAACATGGACCCCAGTGGTTGCTCCCTCCTCCTACATGCCGGTTTGCCAGATGCAAAACTGACTGCTTGGGGGACAGGAAAAGGCAGAAATTTGACCCAATGAAAGTGCTATTAAAACGCTAGTCTGTCCTATAACTGAGTCAGATGGCTCTGAACATATGCCACTTAACTACCGGGAGGAGGATGAAGTAGTGCCTAATTCGATTTCAATTCTCTTTGCATCAGAAGACAAACAAATCACCTTTACCTGGAAGAAAAGACTGTATACCATCCAAGCAGTGAACCATGGATCAGTGACTAATGGTGAAAGCAAAGAAATCCCTAATACTTCCATGTTGAGTAGTGGCATCATAAGCACAGGTGCGAAGGATGAAGAGGAAGAGATACTTTCTCCACAGGAGTTAAGTGGGGTGGGCCAAACACAGGCAAATTATCCCGACGACTACCACAGCAATGGATACAGCATTGTTAGGTCCTACACACTTGGGACACACCTATCAGTGATAGACAGCAGATACCAAGAAAATGTTTTAATATAAAATACATTCAGGAAAGACTGATGACCACAAATTCTGAAAATGAATATTCTGGTTAGCCATGTAAATAAATATTTGGAAGCAAAATTAAAAGAGGAAGAACCTATCGAAAAGAAGAAAGCCCTAGCCAGAGTACATAAAAATTCTGCACTCAATCTAGCAGCACTAACATGTGACAATACAAGTTGCAGAGAAGCTAAAGATCCTCATGAGTGCGAAGAAGCTAGAACCCTTTCTGATACTATGAGGACAACTGATAAAGAACAAGCAGTACATTGCACCTGCAGTTATATGGAAAGGTTTCCAGTGACCAAAGAAACCCAAGACAGCAACAAACAAAAAACTTGGTATGGGCAGCACAGAGACCTTACACCAAGAGGTGGAGTGATGCACAGCTACACTGGTGCAGATACTTGCAAGGAAGACAGCCAGAAGCCTTCTATGTCTATGCTGCAAGACTTTGTGAAAGAGTCAACACCTGAGGCTTCAATGGCAAACTGCACCAGTGTCACTGGGTCAATCAGCCAACAGTGGATACAAGACTATTATCCCAAAGACTCTGGGTTGATAGAATGGTGCAAAGAGTTTTTAAATGAGCAAATTCAAGTAATGTCTCTGATAGCAACATTTTGGGGGTTTAATAAACATCAAATGAGATAAAACCTAACTCATTGACTGTGACTGTATTGTGGTGGTTTACAGATTTAATATTAGTCAACTACAAAATTGAACAATTATTGACACATGAAGGTTTAAACACAACAATTAAGATTTGAGAGAGTCAATTACCCGGGGGGGTTGGTAAGTTTTAGTGATATTGATTAAATAATTAAAGGGTTAGAAATTATTCCCATTTGACGCTAATTAAACTATATTATTATAATGACTAACATAAATGCAATTGAATTAAACAGTTTTTTTTTTTTAATAAGCTTTTACATACCTTATTTTTAGCAATAAACTATCATGAAATGAGCAGTAATGACCGCCCATAAAATGAGGCATGGCTCATGTAAATCCAGCATCCGCCCCCCATCCAATGGTGAAGCGGCTGGATCCCTTAATTTTAATATTGCCTTCAGTCAACATCGCATGCGCAGTCTCGATGTTAATGTACAGCTGTTCACAGCCTATTCATCAGTATTGGAGGGGCAGCTTGAGCTTCATACAGACAAATCAGAGGAGACAGGGAATAGTAAAATAACCTTAGCTGAGACTAGCTGTGCATGACTTTGTCCCAGTTCAGCCCTGCAATAAAGAAAGCAGCGTTTATACTAGAATTCTTCCCTGCCCGTGATTTAGTGCATCTTTGCTTCAGACTTTGAATACAGCAGTAGTGTGAAAGCTCTGTTTATTTAAACTGTCTGCCTTATCTCCCCCTCTCCCTTGCTGTGTTTCATTAATTAGAGAGGGCTCCAATTCCACATGAAAGCAAACACAGCAAGAGGGAGGGGGAAATGAGTCCGACAGTGTAAATAAACAGAGCGCTCATACTCACGCTGTAAATGTCAGAAGCACAGATGCACGTCATCACAAACAGGGAAGAATCATAACATACACACTGTTGATGCCGGTGTCTTAAATTAAGAGGTCTATCATAGTAATTTGACTACCGCCTCACTTCCGGTGACGTGTAGTCAGCTTCTGGAGGGTTGTGGCGCTCTCTGCGCATGTTTAAGGCACACTAAACAGCGCTCACTAGAGGCCCAACCTCCTACAAACAGCTGTTTAAGGCAGAATAGGTGACAACTTAATTTAGAACACCGGTGTTCTAAAGTAAGTGGTCTACCGGGTAGGAATTTCCGCCTGATCGCTCTGTCCTTTTCTCCATAACACAGGTTTTATTTTGCAATAATTTTGAAATAGTTTTTACTTGCTGTATTTAGTTCCTTTTTTCGCCGTTCTATACCTTTATAGCAATATCTCAAATTAGTTATAAATTTATACAATATCTCAAATTAGTCAACGCTGTACCATGCTGTATTTTTTGGGGGGGCTTTAGGAAATGATCATTCAGAAAACACAAAAATACAGCACAGTACAGCGTTGACTAATTTGAGATATTGCTATAAAGGTATAGAACGGCGAAAAAAGGAACTAAATACAGCAAGTAAAAACTATTTCAAAATTATTGCAAAATAAAACCTGTGTTATGGAGAGAAGGACAGAGCGACCAGGCGGCAATTCCTACCCGGTAGACCACTTACTTTAGAACACCGGTGTTCTAAATTAAGTTGTCACCTATTCTGCCTTAAACAGCTGTTTGTAGGAGGTTGGGCCTCTAGCGCATGAGCAGTGAGTGCCACAAACCTCCAGCAGCTGATTAAAGTCACCGGAAGTGATGCGGTAGTCACATTCCTACGCGGTAGACAACTAACTTTAGAACACGGCCGGTTTCTGAGATACTGTGAAACAAATCTGTCAGGTGGCTAGAGATGCCGCTGTAGCATACTAGTAACTTGTGGTCCTGTCTCCTCTCAGTAGACTGCTGAAAGCGGTGCTCGAGACAGGGGGGCGAGTCTGCGCATGTGTTATCAATGTAAATAGTTTAATTGCGCATGCGGGCCGCCATGATGTTTCTGCCTAGGTAGAACATCGTATCAGGCTGCATAATAGAAAGTAGAAAATGGGTTTGGTGCAAAATTAATTTTTCAATTAAAATTTCAAGAAATAGAAAGAAAACTGTACAAAGGTCCCAATTACAAATGGCTTTATTATAAAAAGAAGTTATGAATGAGTTGAAAATATTTTTTAGGTTTACTATCCCTTTAAGGAGTATATATCATACAATAAGTAACCTGAATGGGACAGCTAGTGAAAGCCCTCCAAACAGGTGGTACTAGATGCAGACAGATAATTATGTACAGAAAAAAAAAGAAATAGTAGCACCTTTTAAGTACTATGTGAAACACTAATTTAGATTGGTCCAAAAGAGAGGACACACAATGAAACGGAGGGGTTCTCAATCCTCACCACAATATGAGGGGAAAAATAAAAAAATAAAAAACAACATTTAATATATCAAGAAAATAAAAGAGAAATATAAAAACTAAATTTATGCTTACCTGATAAATTACTTTCTTTTACAATATATTAACCTCCTGCTGACAGGAAGTGGCAAAGAGCATCACAGCAGAGCTCTATATATAGCCCCTCCCTTCCCCTCAACCCTCAGTCATTCGACCGAAGGTTATAGGAAGAGAAAAGGAAAGGCTAAAAAGGTGCAGAGGTGACTGAAGTTTACAAAAAATAAAATAAATCTGTCTTACAATAACAGGGTGGGCCATGGACTTGTCATATCGTAAAAGAAAGTAATTTATCAGGTAAGCACCACTGCTTGAAGAACCTTCCTCCCAAAGATAGCCTCAGAAGAAGCAAAAGTATCAAATTTGTAAAATTTGGAAAAAGTGTGAAGGGACGACCAAGTCGCAGCCTTACAAATCTGTTCAACAGATGCATCGTTTTTAAAAGCCCATGTGGAAGCCACAGCCCTACTAGAATGAGCCATAATTCTTTCAGGAGGCTGCTGTCCAGCAGTCTCATATGCCAGGCGGATGATACTTCTCAGCCAAAAAGAAAGAGAGGTAGCCGTAGCTTTCTGACCCCTACGCTTTCCAGAATAAACAATGAATAATGAAGATGATTGACGGAAATCCTTAGTTGCCTGTAAGTAAAACTTTAAGGCACGGACCACATCCAAGTTATGTAACAGACGCTCCTTCTTAGAAGAAGGATTAGGACACAAAGAAGGAACAACAATTTCCTGATTAATATTCTTATTCAAAACAACCCTAGGAAGAAAAACAGGTTTGGTACGTAAAACCACCTTATCAGAATGAAATATGAGATAAGGCGAATCACACTGTAAAGCTGAAAGCTCAGAAACTCTTCGAGCAGAAGAAATAGCAACCAAAAACAGAACTTTCCAAGATAATAGTTTAATATCTATGGAATGCATAGGTTCAAACGGAACCCCTTGCAGAACTCGAAGAACTAAATTCAAACTTCAAGGAGGAGTAATAGGTCTAAATACAGGCTTAATTCTAGATAGAGCCTTACAAAAAGACTGAACATCTGATACATTTGCCAAACGTTTGTGAAACAGAATTGACAAAAAATCCTAGGAATCCTAACTTTACTCCATGAGTAACCCTTGGATTCACACCAATAAAGATATTTACGCCATATCTTATGATAGATTTTCCTAGTGACAGGCTTTCTAGCCTGTATTAAAGTATTGATAACTGAATCCGAGAATCCTTGCTTTGCTAAAATCAAGCGTTCAATCTCCACGCAGTCAGTTGCAGAGAAATTAGATTTGGATGTTGGAAAGGACCTTGAATGAGAAGGTCCTGTCCCAACAAAAGTTTCCACGGTGGCAGAGAGGACATGTCCACTAGATCCGCATACCAAGTCCTGCGTGGCCACGCAGGCACTATCAGGATCACTGAAGCTCTCTCCTGTTTGATTCAAGCAATCACGCGTGGGAGGAGAGGAAACGGCGGAAACACAAACTAGGCTGAACAACCAACGAACTGCCAAGGCATCTATCAGTTCGGCCTGAGGATCCCTTGACCGGGATCCGTATCTTGGAAGCTTGGCATTCTGACGAGATGCCATCAAATCCAACTCCGGTCTGCCACATCTGAGAATCAATGAGGCAAATACCTCCGGGTGAAGTTCCCACTCCCCTGGATGAAAAGTCTGCCGACTTAGAAAATCTGCTTCCCAGTTCTCTACCCCTGGGATGTAGATCGCTGCGAGATGACAACAGTGGGCCTCTGCCCAACTCATTATCTTGGATACTTCTATCATCGCTAAGGAACTCCTTGTTCCCCCCTGATGACTGACATATGCCACAGTTATTATGTTGTCCGACTGGAATCTGATGAATTTGGCCGAAGCCAACTGAGGCCACGCCTGAAGCGCATTGAATATTGCCCTCAGTTCCAAAATATTGATTGGAAGTAGAGACTCCACTTGAGTCCAAACACCCTGAGTCTTCAGGGAATTCCAAACTGCACCCCAGCCCAGAAGGCTGTCATCTGTTGTCACTATCACCCACAAGGGTCTGCGGAAACAAGTCCCCTGGGACAGATGATCCGGCGACAACCACCAAAGAAGAGAGTTTCTGGTCTCTTGATACAGAATTATCTTTGGAGATAAATCCGCATAATCCCCATTCCACTGACCGAGCATGCACAGTTGCAGAGGTCTGAAATGAAAGCGAGCAAAAGGAACAATGTCCATTGCCGCTACCATTAATCCGATTACCTCCATACACTGAGCCACTGATGGCCGAGGAATGGACTGAAGTGCTCGGCAAGTATTCAAAATCTTTGATTTTCTGACCTCCGTCAGAAAACATAATTTATGTAAGAACTTACCTGATAAATTAATTTCTTTCATATTAGCAAGAGTCCATGAGCTAGTGACGTATGGGATATACATTCCTACCAGGAGGGGCAAAGTTTCCCAAACCTTAAAATGCCTATAAATACACCCCTCACCACACCCACAATTCAGTTTAACGAATAGCCAAGAAGTGGGGTGATAAGAAAGGAGCGAAAGCATAAAAAAATAAGGAATTGGAATAATTGTGCTTTATACAAAAAAATCATAACCACCACAAAAAAGGGTGGGCCTCATGGACTCTTGCTAATATGAAAGAAATGAATTTATCAGGTAAGTTCTTACATAAATTATGTTTTCTTTCATGTAATTAGCAAGAGTCCATGAGCTAGTGACGTATGGGATAGTAGATACCCAAGATGTGGAACTTCCACGCAAGAGTCACTAGAGAGGGAGGGATAAAATAAAGACAGCCAATTCCGCTGAAAAATTAATCCACTACCCAAATCAAAAAGTTTCAAGTTTTATAATGAAAAAAACTGAAATTATAAGCAGAAGAATCAAACTGAAACAGCTGCCTGAAGTACCATTCTACCAAAATTGCTTCTAAAGAAGAGAAAACATCAAAATGGTAGAATTTAGTAAAAATATGCAAAGAAGACCAAGTCATTGCTTTGCAAATCTGATCAACAGAAGCTTCATTCTTAAAAGCCCAGGAAGTAGAAACTTACCTAGTAGAATGAGCCGTAATCCACTGAGGCGGGAATCAACCCGACTCCAAATAAGCATGATGAAACAAAAGTTAAACCAAGATGCCAAAGAAATGGCAGAAGCCTTTTGACCTTCCTAAAACCAGAAAAGATAACAAATAGACTAGAAGTCTGTGTGAAATCTGAATAGCTTCAACATAGGATTTCAAAACTCTTACCATATCCAAAGAAAGTAAGAATCTTACCAAAGAATTCTTAGGAAAAGACAATAATTCCTCCCTAATGTTGATAGAAATCACAACTTTAGGTAAGAATTGAAATGAGGATAGCAAAAACCACCTTATCCTGATGAAAAAATCAGAAAAAGGAGACTCACAAGAAAGAACAGATAATTCAAAAACTGTTCTAGCTGAAGAGATGTCTAAAAAGAACAATACTTTCCATGAAAGTAAATAATGTCTAGAGAAAGCATATGCTCAAATAGAAGAGCCTATAAAGCCTTCAGAACCAAATTAAAACTCCAAAGAGGAGAAATTGGCTTAATGACAGGTTTGATAAGAACCAAAGCCTGAACAAAATAATGAATAACAGGAAGGAACACTGCCTTATCCTGATGAAAAAATCAGAAAAGGAGATCCACAAGAAAGAGCAGATAACTCAGAAACTCTTCTAGCAGAAGAGATAGCCAAAAGGAACAATACTTTCCAAGAAAGTAATTTTAATGTCCAGAGAACGCAAAGGTTCAAACGCAAGAGCCTGTAAAGCCCTCAGTACCAAATTGAGACTCCAAGGAGGAGAGATTGACTTAATGACAGGCTTGATACAAACCAAAGCCTGTACAAAACAATGAATATCAGAATTAATAGCAATATTTCTGTGAAAAAGAACAGAAAGAGTAGAGATTTGTCCTTTAAAAGAACTTGCAGACAAAACCTTATCTAAACCAACCTGAAAAATTGTAAAATTCTAGGAATTCTAAAAGAATGCCAAAAGAATTTATGAGAAGAACACCAATAAATGTAAGTCTTCCAAACTCGATAATAAATCTTCTAGAGACAGATTTACAAACCTGTAACATAGTATTAATCACTGAGTCAGAGAAACCTCTATGACTAAGAATCAAATGTTCAATCTCCATACCTTCAAATTTAATGATTTTAGATCCTGATGGAAAAAATGGGCCTTGAGATAGAAGGTCTGGTCTTAACGTCCAAGGTTGGCAACTGGCCATCCGAATGAGATCCGCATACCAAAACCTGTGAGGCCATGCTGGAACCACCAGCAGTACAAACGAACGCTCCATTAGAATTTTGGAAATCACTTTTGGAAGAACTAGAGGCAGAAAGATATAGGCAGAATGATAATTCCAAGGAAGTGTCAATGCATACGCTACTTCCGTCTGAGGATGCCCGGACCTGAATAGGCCCCTGGGAAGTTCCTTGATAAGACGAGATGCCAACAGATCTATTTCTGGAAGCCCTCACATCTGAAAAACATATTTGGGTAAAGAGACCATTCTCCCGGATGTAAAGCTTGATTAACAGAGATAACCCACTTCCCAAATATCTATACCTGGGAAAAAAAACACAGAATTTAGATAGGAGCTGGATTTAGCCCAAGCTAATATCCGAGACACTTCTGTCACAGCCTAAGGACTGATAGTCCCACCCTGATGATTGACATACACCATAGTTGAGATATTGTCTGAAAAACAATAAACGTCTCTTCTTCAAAAAGAAACTAACTGAAAAACTCTGAGAATGCACAGAGTTCTAAAATATCAAATGGTAATCTCGCCTCCTGAGATTTCCAAACCCCTTGTGCTGACAGAGATCCTCAGACAGCCTCCCAACCAAAAAGACTCACATCTGTAGAGATCATAGTCCAGGTTGAAAGAAACAAAGAGACCTGTAGAACTAAATGATGGTGATCTTAACCACCAAATCAAGAGAGATAAATATTAGGATTTGAAGATTTAAAATGTGAAATCCTAGAATCCCTGCACCATAATTCAGCATAAAAAACTGGAAAGGTTCTTTCTATTGAAAATGAGCAAAGGGAATTGAATCCAATGCTGTGGCCATAAGACCTAAAACTTCTATGCATATATAGCAACTGAAGGAAATAATAGAGACTAAAGGTACCGACAGACGGAACCCAATAAAATTGTCCCTTGTCTGATAGAGACAAAGACAGTGACACAAACTATCTGGAAACCTAAAAAAGGTGACCCTTGTGTGAGGAATCAAGAGCTTTTGAAAAAAAGATCCTCTAACTATGTCCTGGAAGAACAAAGTGAATCATATGAGATTCCGCATCCTCAGAAAATAATCTGAATGAAAACAGAAAAATGAAAATATGCATTTATTGTATCTAATGAAAACAAATAATGCTATCACTGACCAAAAAAAGGCAGAATAGTTTGAATAAAACTCCAAAACCCAGTTCCTAAAAATGGAACTGGAAGAAAGTACCCCAGAAGATTCCAGGTCTGAGCAGCGCTTGAACCCCACGGGTGATCAGCCATGCTTCAACAGTACCCAAAATATATAGGACCGAAACACACTTAAAGAAAGTGTTAGCCTTACTGGAATAGCTGGAATATAATAGAGAAAAAAAGACTTCTCACAGACGGTTTATTCTGAACTTATTCTGTACCAAAAATCAAAGAAATTTGGACCGAATAGAACCAAATAAATTTCAAAAAAAAGTCTTAACCTGCCCCTTACCAGCCGAGCTGGAATACGGCACGTACATCGCAATTTTAGGGAGCTGATTTTGAACTGAAAAATTTCCAATTAAAAACATGTTACTTGGGAAAGAATTCAGGAATTTGTTCCTTAATAAGAACAACCAAACTAATATAAGCTTAAAGTTTTAGTCTTAGAACTCAATCTTGAAGCCCAGAGTAACAGTTAAAAATTGAATCCAATTATAAAACAAATAATTGATTATCTTAGAACAAAAGAAATATGGATTTTTAGAAATCACAAAATTCTTCTAGCTAAAACAGCTAAAGACATAGATTAAACCTCATTTGCAAAAATATTCAATAAAATGAAGACACAAATGAAATTATTAGCATGATAGTCCAGTTAAAGGACCAGTCAATACACTGGACTTGCATAATCAATAAATGCAAAACAACAAGACAAATGCAACAGCACCTAGTCTAGTAAATGTTGTCCCTTTAACAATGCTAAAATAAATCATAATCTGATACTTGATCTTAAAGTAAACAGAAAAAATGAAGCAATTGCAATATCCAAATAAATCACAGGTCCAAAAAAGTACCTGAAACTAAATAATTTTCCATAAATAAGATACAACCATCTAAAGGAAAATAAATACTATTTTGCTATAGAAACAATAGCATAATTAGTAGGAGTAGAGATAGCCCCAATAAATTGGAGAACCCTCCAAATTGAATTTAACTGCCGGCAAAGAATATAGTTTAAAACCTTTGAAGAAGGAATAAAAGAAAATTCTCAGCCTATTCCATTCCCTAGTATGAGGAACTGGAAAAAAACCTCTGAAAACACAGAAGAATAAATAAGCAGAATAAATAAGCAGAAAAGAACTAGTTACCTTAATATCCAAAATAATCAACACCTTTTCAACAAAGAACAAATGTACTTTAATCAAAAAATAAAAAAGTAGATTTGTTAGTGTCAATATCTGATGAAGAAAATTCTGAATGAGAAAAAAACATCATCAGAGAAGGATAAATTAGTATGTTGTTGGTCATTTGAAACTTCAATAATTAAAAAAGAAGTTTGAAAAAGACCTAAAAATTTTATTAGAAGGCACGAAGTCAGACAAAGCCTTTAAAATAGAATCAGAAAAATATTCTTATAAATCTTCTAAGTATTTCTTGTACATAAGATGTAAAAAGAATAGCAATATATAAAGCATAAATACTAATGGATTCTGCATATAAAAGTTTAACATGAAACTTATAACAAACCATAGCTAAAGATAAACATTCATAACATTGAAAATAAATGAACTTAGCTTTGGTAGGACTGAACTCGGTCAACGGAATCCCTTAGTACGTTTTGAAACAGGAACAGTGAAATCTTGCAATATGTAATAGAAAAAAAACAAAATTTAAAGCAAAATTATCAAATTCCTTAAATGACAGTTTCAGGAATGGGAAAGAATGCAAAAATAATAAGCTTCTAGAAACCAGAAGCAATAAAAAAGTGAGGTTTAAATAATGTGAGGAAAAAAGTGGAACAAAAAAGATGCCCACATTTTTTGGCGCCAAATACGACGCCCACATTATTGGCGCCAAATACAACGCCCATATATTAGGCGCCAAATATGACGCCACATCCTCTGATGCCAAAACCGACGCCCACATTTTTTGGAGCACAAAAATGTCTGAATACGCATGCGTCAAAAAATGACGTTAACAGAATACAACTTCCGGCGTCAACTACGGCGCCGGAAATGACAAATTTTTGCGCTAAAAAAGTCCGCGCCAAAAATTACGCAATAAAAAGAAACATTTTCTGCCCCCGCGAGCCTAACAGCACGCAGGAAAAAATGGTCAATTGAAAATTTTCAAGGTAAAGAAAAAATAATTGAAATGCATTATCCCAAATAATGAAACTGACAGTCTGAATTTTAAAGGAATACTGATTATCCTGAATCAAGGCAAATATAAGTTTATAGACATATATTTAGAACTTTACATATAAAGTGCCCAACCATAGCTTTGAGTGTCATAAATAGAAATAAGACTTACTTACCCTAAGACACTCATCTACATATAGTAGATAGCCAAACCAGTACTGAAACGAGAATCAGTAGAGGTAATGGTATATAAGAGTATATCGTCGATCTGAAAAGGGAGGTAGGAGAAGAAATCTCTACGACCGATAACAGAGAACCTATGAAAAAGATCCCGTAGAAGGAGACCATGGTATTCAAATAGGCAATACTCTCTTCACATCCCTCTGACATTCACTGCACTCTGAGAGGAAAACCGGGCTCCAGCCTGCTGCGAAGCGCATATCAACGTAGAATCTAGCACAAACTTACTTCACCACCTCCACGGGAGGCAAAGTTTGTAAAAACTGAATTGTGGGTGTGGTGAGGGGTGTATTTATAGGCATTTTAAGGTTTGGGAAACTTTGCCCCTCCTGGTAGGAATGTATATCCCATACGTCACTAGCTCATGGACTCTTGCTAATTACATGAAAGAAATACTTTCATGGCTACAGAGTCAATCAGAGTTCCCAAGAAAGGAACCCTTGTCTGTGGAACAAGTGAACTTTTCTCTATGTTCACCTTCCAGCCGTGAGTTCTCAGAAAAGACAACACTGTGTCCATGTGAGATTTTGTCAGATGTGTTGACGCCTGAATCAGAATATCATCCAGATAAGGCGCCACCGCTATCCCTTGCGGTCTGAGAACCACCAAGAGAGACCCCAGAACCTTTGTGAAGATTCTGGGTGCTGTAGCCAACCCGAAAGGAAGAGCCACGAACTGATAATGTTTGTCCAAGAAGGCAAACCTTAGAAACCGATGATGATCTTTGTGGATTGGAATATGAAGGTAAGCATCCTTCAAATCCACAGTAGTCATATATTGACCCTCCTGAACCATTGGCAAAATCATTCGAATTGTCTCCATCTTGAATGATGGAACTCTTAGAAATTTGTTTAGACACTTGGGGTCCAAAATGGGTCTGAAAGTCCCCTCTTTTTTGGGAACCACAAATAGGTTTGAGTAAAACCCCTGTCCCTGTTCTAATTTTGGAACAGGACAGATTACTCCCATAGTAAAAAGATCTTTTACACAGCGTAAGAACGCCTCTCTCTTTATCTGGTTTGCAGATAATCTTGAAAGATGAAATCTCCCTCTTGGGAGAAATTCCTTGAATTCCAATTGATAACCGTGGGTCACTATTTCTAGCGCCCAGGAATCGTGAACATCTCTTGCCCAAGTCTGAGCAAAGAAAGAGAGTCTGCCCCCTACTAGATCCGGTCCCGGATCAGGGGCCACCCCTTCATGCTGTCTTAGGACCAGCAGTTGTTTTTTTGGATTGTTTACCCTTATTCCAGTTCTGATTGGGTCTCCAGACTGACTTAGATTGGGAAAAATTCCCTTCCTGCTTTTTGGAAGAAGAAGAAGAAGGGGGGGGTCCTCCTTTAAAATTCCGAAAGGAACGAAAATTATTCTGTTTACCCCTCATTTTAACGACCTATCCTGAGGTAGGGCATGGCCTTTACCTCCTGTAATATCAGAAATGATCTTCTTCAATTCTGGCCCACAAAGGGTCTTACCTTTAAAGGGAATAGCTAAAAGCTTATGTTTTGATGACACATTAGCAGACCAAGATTTGAGCCACAATGCTCTAATGTGCTAAAATAGCAAATCCTGCATTTTTTGCTGCTAATTTAGCAATTTGAAAAGCCGCATCAGTAATAAAAGAATTAGCTAGCTTAAGAGCCTTAATTCTATCTAGAATGTCATCTAATGGAGTCTCAACTTTAAGAGACTCTTCTAAAGCCTCAAACCAAAAAGCTGCTGCTGCAGTAGTTACTGGAACAATGCAAGCCGTAGGTTGTAAAAGAAATCCCTGATTAACAAATAATTTCTTTAGTAGACCCTCTAATTTCTTATCCATAGGGTCCTTGAAAGCACAACTATCCTCAATAGGTATAGTAGTACGCTTAGCTAGGGAAGATATAGCTCCCTCCACCTTAGGGACCGTCTGCCATGAGTCCCGAATGGTATCTGATATAGGAAACATTTTCTTAAAATTAGGAGAGGGAGAAAACGGTATACCTGGTCTATCCCATTCCTTACTAATGATTTCCGAAATTCTCTTAGGAACCCGGAAAAACATCAGTGTAAGTAGGAACTTCCAAATATTTATCCATTTTACACAATTTCTCTGGAGGAATCACAATAGGATCACAATCATCCAGAGTCGCTAAAACCTCACTAAGCAGCAGGCGGAGGTGTTCAAGCTTAAATTTAAATGACATAGCATCCGAATCTGTCTGAGGCAAAACATTCCCTGAATCAGAAATTTCACCCTCAGACAGTAATTCCCTGATCCCCAACTCAGAGCACTGTGAGGGAACATCGGAAATAGCTAACAAAGCATCAGAGGATTCAGTATTAACATTAATACTTGACCTACTGCGTTTACCCTGCAACACTGGTAATTTAGACAATACCTCTGCAGAGTAAAGGAATTAGACACACTAGAAGTACTAGACATCGCTTGTGTGGGCGTTAAAGGTTGTGACACTTGGGGAGAATTGGATGGCATATCCTGATTCTCTTCAGACTGAGAATCATCCTTAGGCACACTTACTTTATTTAAAATATGCTTTTTACATTGTAAAGCCCTTTCAGTATAAAAGTTACACAATGATAGAGGGGGTTGCACAATAGCTTCTAAACACATAGAACAATGAGAAACCTCAATGTCAGACATGTTGAACAGACTAGTAATACCACAAAAGTCGTTTAAACACTTATTTATAGCATAAAATAAACATTAGAAAAAAACGTGTACTGTGCCTTTAAGAAAAGAAAAAGTGAACAATTTTTCCAAAATGCACAAAAAACGTTAAATTATTCCCAAATTTAACTTAATATTGTTGGTTAATCCAAAAATGACTACACCCAGAAGCAAAAGCAGAAATAAGGCTTAAGAAGTACTTATATCAACATCTAGTCAAAAGATAGATAAAAATACCCCCTGCACGACGCCACAGCTCTGCTGTGGTGCCTACCTGCCCCCAGAGTACTTTGAATCAAGTTTCCAACCCTTCAGACCAGCTACACAGTCCAGGAGCCACCGAGTTACGGTTTGCTGCTGCTAAGCCTGAAGAAAATGCGCCAAAATAGGCTCCGCGCCTTAAGGTCAAAGAGTAGGCCCAAACAACACCACATGGGAATGTGGTTTTGCACTAAAGTAGAAATACACACACAATACAAACCTCAAGCATAAAACCAATACGTTTAATGTGCCAACAAAATAAAAAACATAAAACATCGTTTTTTACATTGTCTCCCATGTCACATAATGCCCAAATATCAACTAATGATAAATAAAATATAGGGACTCCAGTAACACCCCTCTTTTTAAAATAGGTTTTACTGCTTACCCCATTCCCATACAGGGAAAAAATGCTAGCCAGTTCTGATACACCAAGTCTCCTCAGAAAAACAAAATTTTTGCTTACTTGATAAATTTCTTTCTATTGTGGTGTATCCAGTCCACGGATTCATCCATTACTTGTGGGATATTCTCCTTCCCAACAGGAAGTTGTAAGAGGACACCCACAGCAGAGCTGTCTGAATAGCTCCTCCCCTAACTGCCACCCCCAGTCATTCGACCGAAGACAAGCAAGAAAAAGGAGAAACTATAGGGTGCAGTGGTGACTGTAGTTTAAAAATAAAAAACACCTGCCTTAAAGTGACAGGGCGGGCCGTGGACTGGATACACCACAAGAGAAAGAAATTTATCAGGTAAGCATAAATTTTGTTTTCTCTTGTAAGGTGTATCCAGTCCATGGATTCATCCATTACTTGTGGGATACCAATACCAAACCTTTAGGACACGGATGAAGGGAGGGACAAGGCAGGTACTTAAATGGAAGGCACCACTGCCTGTAAGACCTTTCTCCCAAAAATAGCCTCTGAAGAAGCAAAAGTATCAAATTTGGAAAATTTGGAAAAAGTATGAAGCAAAGACCAAGTCGCTGCCTTACAAATCTGTTCAACAGAGGCCTAATTTTTAAAAGCCCATGTGGAAGCTACCGCTCTAGTGGAATGAGCTGTAATTCTTTCAGGAGGCTGCTGGCCAGCAGTCTCATAAGCTAAACGGATTATGCTTCTCAGCCAAAAAGAAAGAGAAGATGCCAAAGCCTTTTGGCCTCTCCTCTGTCCAGAGTGAATGACAAACAATGCGGATGTTTGACGAAAATCCTTAGTAGCTTGCAAATAAAACTTTAAAGCACGAACCATGTCAAGTACGTAAAACTACTTTATCTGCATGGAAGATCAGATAAGGGGAATCACACTGCAAGGCAGATAACTCTGAAACTCTTCGAGCCGAAGAGATAGCTACTAAAAAAAGAACTTTCCAAGATAACAGCTTGATATCTATGGAATGCAAGGGTTCAAACGGAACCCCTTGAAGAACCTTAAGAACTAAATTTAAACTCCATGTCGGAGCAACAGGTTTAAACACATGCCTGATTCTAACCAAAGCCTGACAAAACGCCTGAACGTCTGGAACATCAGTCAGATGCTTGTGTAAAAGAATAGACAGAGCAGAAATCTGTCCCTTTAAGGAACTAACCGACAATCCCTTTTCCAATCCATCTTGGAGAAAAGATAGTATCCTAGGAATCCTGACCTTACTCCACGAGTAACCCTTGGATTCACACCAATGAAGATATTTACTCCATATCTTATGATAGATTTTCCTGGTGACAGGCTTTCGAGTCTGAATCAAGGTATCAATGACCGACTCTGAGAAAACCACGCTTTGATAAAATCAAGCGTTCAATCTCCAAGCAGTCAGATGCATAGATTTGGATTTGGATGTCTGAATGGACCTTGGAGTAGAAGGTCCTGCCTCAGCGGCAGACTCCATGGTGGGAAGGATGACATGTCCACCAGATCTGCATACCAAGTCCTGCGTGGCCACGCAGGTGCTATCAAAATCACTGAAGCTCTCTCCTGCTTGATCTTGGCAATCAGACGAGGGAGGAGAGGAAATGGTGGAAACACATAAGCCAGGCTGAAGGACCAGGGCACTGCTAGAGCATCTATCAGCGCTGCCTGGGGATCCCTTGACCTGGACCCGTAACGAGGAAGTTTGTCGTTCTGATGAGACGCCATCAGATCCAGTTCTGGTTTGCCCCATAGTTGAATCAGCTTGGCAAATACCTCCGGATGGAGCTCCCACTCCCCCGGATGAAAAGGCTGCCGACTTAGAAAATCCGCCTCCCAGTTCTCTACTCCTGGGATATGGATAGCTGAGAGATGGCACAAGTGAATCTCTGCCCATAGAATTATCTTGGAAACCTCCATCATGGCCAGGGGACTCCTTTTTCCCCCCTGATGTTTGTTATAGGCTACAGTCGTGATATTGTCCGACTGAAATCTGATGAACTTGGCCGAAGCTAGTTGAGGCCAAGCCTGGAGAGCATTGAATATCGCTCTTGGTTCCAGAATGTTTATTGGAAGGAGGGCTTCCTCCTGAGTCCACGAACCCTGAGCCTTCAGGGAGTTCCAGACTGCACCCCAGCCCAGAAGGTTGGCATCTGTCGTCACTATAGTCCACTCTGGCCTGCGGAAACTCATTCCCCTGGACAGATGGACCCGAGATAACCACCAGAGAAGAGAATCCCTGGTCTCTTGATCCAGATATAACAGAGGAGACAAATCTGTGTAGTCTCCATTACACTGGTTGAGCATGCAAAGTTGCAGTGGTCTGAGATGTAAGCGGGCAAACGGAACTATGTCCATTGCCGCTACCATTAAGCCAATCATTTCCATACATTGAGCCACGGATGGCCGAGGAGTGGAATGAAGAGCACGGCAAGAAGTTAGAAGCTTTGATATCCTGACTTCTGTCAGAAAAATTTTCATTTCTACTGAATCTATTAGAGTCCCTAGGAAGGAAACTCTTGTGAGAGGGGAGAGAGAACTCTTTTCTATGTTCACTTTCCACCCATGAGACCTCAGAAAGGCCAGAACAATGTCCGTATGGGACTTGGCGATTTGAAGAGTAGACGCCTGAATCAGAATGTCATCTAGGTAAGGGGCTACCGCTATGCCCCGCGGCCTTAGAACCGCCAGAAGGGACCCTAGAACCTTCGTAAAGATTCTTAGTGCCGTGGCTAACCCGAAGGGAAGAGCCACAAACTGGTAATGCTTGTCTAGAAAGGCGAACCTGAGGAACTGATGATGATCTCTGTGAATCGGAATATGGAGATAAGCATCCTTTAAGTCCACTGTAGTCATATATTGACCCTCCTGGATCATAGGAAGAATGGTTCGAATTGTCTCCATCTTGAAGGATGGGACCCTGAGAAATTTGTTCAGGATCTTGAGATCCAAGATAGGTCTGAAAGTTCCCTCTTTTTTGGGAACTATAAAGAGGTTTGAATAGAAACCCAGCCCCTGTTCCTCTCTTGGAACTGGGTGTATCACTCCCATAACCAGTAGGTCTTGAACGCAACGTAAGAATGCCTCTCTTTTTATCTGGTTTACAGATAGTTGTGAGAGATGAAATCTCCCCTTTGGAGATGACCCTTTGAATTCCAGAAGATATCCCTGGGAAACAATCTCTAGCGCCCAGGGATCCTGGACGTCTCTTGCCCAAGCCTGGGCAAAGAGAGAAAGTCTGCCCCCCACTAGATCCGGTCCCGGATCGGGGGCTACTCCTTCATGCTGTCTTAGAGGCAGCCGCAGGCTTCTTGGCCTGCTTCCCCTTGCTCCAAGCCTGGTTAGGTCTCCAGACTGGTTTGGAATGGGGAAATTTCCCTCGTGTTTTGCAGTAGAGGGAGTTGAAGCTGAGCCACTCTTAAAGTTTCGAAAAGAACGAAAATTATTCTGTTTGGTCCTTAACTTATTGGACCTATCCTGAGGAAGGGCGTGGCCTTTTCCTCCAGTAATATCAGAAATGATCTCCTTCAGACCAGAATAGGGTCTGTCCCTTGAAGGGGATGTTAAGAAGTTTAGACTTTGAAGTAACGTCTGCTGACCAGGACTTAAGCCATAGCGCCCTACGCGCCAAAATGGCAAAACCTGAATTCTTAGCCGTTAATTTGGTTAACTGAAAAACGGCATCAGAAATAAAGGAATTAGCTAACTTAAGAGCTTTAATCCTGTCTAGAATATCTTCTAGTGGCGTCTCTACCTGTAGAGCCTCCTCGAGAGACTTGAACCAAAAAGCCACTGCAGCAGTAACTGGGGCTATGCATGCAAGAGGCTGGAGGATAAAACCTTGATGTATAAAAATTTTCTTAAGGAGAGCCTCCAATTTTTTATCCATAGGATCTAGGAAAGCACAACTGTCCTCGACGGGGATAGTTGTACGCTTAGCTAGGGTAGAGACTGCTCCCTCCACCTTAGGGACCGTCTGCCACGAGTCCCGCATGGCGGCATCTAAGGGAAACATCTTTTTGAAAGCAGGAGGGGGAGAGAACGGCACACCTGGCCTATCCCATTCCTTAGTAATAATTTCCGAAAACCTCTTAGGGACTGGAAAAACATCAGTGTAAACAGGCACTGCAAAGTATTTGTCCATTTTACACAATTTCTCTGGAACCACAATGGGGTCACAGTCATCCAGAGTCGCTAAAACCTCCCTAAGCAATAAGCGGAGGTGTTCAAGCTTAAATTTAAACGCTGTCATTTCAGAATCAGGCTGAAGTAACGCCCTCCCTGAGTCTGAAGGTTCACCCACAGATAGAAGCTCACCTGCTTCGGCTTCTGAGTATTGTGAGGGTATATCGGACATAGGCAATAAAGCATCAAAAAGCTCTGTATTAGTTCTAGCCCCAGAGCTGTCTCGCTTTCCTTGTAACCCTGGCAGTTTGGAAAATACCTCTGTGAGGGTATTATTCATAACTGCCGCAATGTCCCGCAAGGTAAATGAATTAGACGCGCTAGCTGTACTTGGCATCACTTGAGCGGGAGTTATAAGTTCTGACACATGGGGAGAGTTAGATGGCATAATCTCCCTTTTTTTAGTCAGACAATCCCCTGGAGATAAATCTTTAAGTGCCATAATATGGTCTTTATAGTTTATAGAAATTTCAGTACATTTGGTACACATTCTAAGAGGGGGTTCCACCATGGCTTCTAAACATATTGAACAAGGAGTTTCCTCTATGTCAGACATGTTTAACAGACTAGTAATGAGACAAGCAAGCTTGGAAAACACTTTAATAAAGGTAAAACAGCAATTAAAGAAAAACGTTACTGTGCCTTTAAGAGAAAAAAATAAAGCAAATTCTTTGAAATTTTTACAGTGTGTGTAAGGGACTAAAGCAGCATTGCACCCACTTGCAAATGGATGATTAACCCCTTAGGCCCCAAACCGGATTGAAAAACGTTAAAAAAACGTTAAACGGTAATCTGCAGGCCGTCCCCCCAACTGAAGTTGTCCCATACTCTTCAGCTATGTGTGAGAACAGCAGTGGACCTTAGTTACAAACCGCTAAGATCATCAAATCTCCAGGCAGAACTCTTCTTCTAATTTCTGCCTGAGAGTAAAACAGTACAATGCCGGTACCGTTTAAAAATAACAAACTCTTGATTGAAGTTAAAACTACACTAAGTCACCACATCTCTCTTGATGCTTCCTTTCTTGTCGAGAGTTGCAAGAGAATGACTGGGGGTGGCAGTTAGGGGAGGAGCTATATAAACAGCTCTGCTGTGGGTGTCCTCTTGCAACTTCCTGTTGGGAAGGAGAATATCCCACAAGTAATGGATGAATCCGTGGACTGGATACACCTTACAAGAGAAAAAAGGCTGCACATACCTTAATGCTGCTTGTAGCATGAAACCGGTCTCCACACTGAAGATGTCTCATGGTTACATTCAGAAGTCTTGTGGGAACCAGCGTGTATCTTAGTTACAAATGCTAAGATCATCAAACCTCAGGGCAGAAATCTTCTTCCATATCCCCCTGAGGAAAATAGTACGCACCGGTACCATTTAAAATAAAAAAACTTCTTGATTGAAGAAACTAAAACTAATACCTCACTTTACCATGTCTTCCTAGTATAACACAGGCAAAGAGAATGACTGGGGGTGGAGGGGAAGGGAGGAGCTATATATATACAGCTCTGCTGTGCTGCTCTTTGCCACTTCCTGTCAGCAGGAGGTTAATATCCCACAAGTAAGGATGAAATCCGTGGACTCATCATATCTTTGTAAAAGAAATCACTTTAAAAACACTTAAAACAAGAAATAACATACAGGGACATGAAAGGTCCAAATCACAGTATTGTATAAATCATGCAGCAAACACCTATACAATCAAATAAAAGGCCTAATACCAGAAAGGTTCAAATGAGGTAATTATCCCCATTATATAGTGCAACACAAAATAAAAGGAGCCCTAATATAGAGTCTACCGGTGACTATAATATCTCTCTAAGGAGAACCACAAAAAAGGGATTGGTCAACTGCTAGTCTCACGTGTTGCTCCTACACAATTATTTAAAAACACTGGGTACTACAAAAGCATCTAAAATAGGGTTAAATCAATAAAGCAAAAAGAACATATCAAATATAGCTGCAATACAATACCAAAGGCCCCCTTGGTCAGGACCCAATTACATCACAAAGCGCCTGACCCACGTTTTGCATCCTGCTTTTTAAAAGCCAATTTGTTTGTGATGACTTTCTGGTTTAAATAGGCTCTTTCAGCCAATCATTTTGTCTTACCAGGAATGAACCAATCACATTCTCTAATTCCCAACTGACACAGTCAGCTGTTATTTAATTGCTACAGATTTGTAGTAACACCCATATGCCCTTTATAAGCTATATTCTAACTTATAATTCCCTTTATAGCTATATTCCAACTGTAATTTTACTACTATATACAGCTGACACCTGGCTCTGTGAAGCTTTGGCTCTGAGATTCAAAGTGGCCAAGTTAAGAACTGGAGTTAAATCCATAATGCTATCATCTACAATTCTCTGCTAACAACATGAAGCATTGTTCTAACTATTCATCATCTCATCTCTCCACAAGTATACATTTCCTCCTCTGCATTTCTTGCCGTGGTTGTTATTCCACATCCCTTTAATGTTTTTTTCAATATACTGGTATGCATTTCCTCCTCTGCATTTCTTGTCCTGGTTGTTATTCCACATCCCTTTAATGTTTTTTCAATATACTGGTATGCATTTCCTCTGATGTCTGAATTTATGACTTTTTCTGAATATTTGTTATCGGCTCCATTGTACAATTTCTGTGTGCATCCCCCAGCCATTTGCTTCCCCCCCATCTAATTTACAAGTGTGTAACTCCAGTCTCTCTAACTAGTCTACTTGTAACACAGCTGCCTTGAATCAAATCATTCACACTCTAATTTTACTACTATATACAGCTGAGACCTGGCTCTGAGATTCAAAGTGGCTCTGAATTATAAGTGGCTGAGTTAAGAACTGGAGTTAAATCCATAATGCTATCATCTAGAATTCTCTGCTAACAACATGAAGCATTGTTCTAAATATTCATCTCATCTCTCCACAAGTATGCATTTCCTCCTCTGCATTTCTTGCCCTGGTTGTTATTCCACGTCCCTTTAATGTTTTTTTCAATATACTGGTATGCATTTCCTCTGATGTCTGAATTTATGACTTTTTCTGAATATTTGTTATCAGCTCCATTGTACAATTTCTGTGTGCATCCCCCAGCCATTTGCTTCCCCCCCATCTAATTTACAAGTGTGTAACTCCAGTCTCTCTAACTAGTCTATTTGTAACACAGCTGCCTTGAATCAAATCATTCCAACTCTAATTTTACTACTATATACAGCTGAGACCTGGCTCTGAGATTCAAAGTGGCTCTGAATTATAAGTGGCCGAGTTAATAACTGGAGTTAAATCCATAATGCTATCATCTAGAATTCTCTAACAACATGAAGCATTGTTCTAACTATTCATCATCTCATCTCTCCACAAGTATGCTTTTCCTCCTCTGCATTTCTTGCCCTGGTTGTTATTCCACGTCCCTTTAATGTTTTTTCAATATACTGGTATGCATTTCCTCCTCTGCATTTCTTGCCCTGGTTGTTATTCCACGTCCCTTTAATGTTTTTTCAATATACTGGTATGCATTTCCTCCTCTGCATTTCTTGCCCTGGTTGTTATTCCACGTCCCTTTAATGTTTTTTCAATATACTGGTATGCATTTCCTCTGATGTCTGAATTTATGACTTTTTCTGAATATTTGTTATCGGCTCCACTGTACAATTTCTGTGTGCATCCCCCAGCCATTTGCTTACCCCCCCCCCCATCTAATTTACAAGTGTGTAACTCCAGTCTCTCTAACTAGTCTACTTGTAACACAGCTGCCTTGAATCAAATCATTCCCACTCTAATTTCACTACTATATACAGCTGAGACCTGGCTCTGTGAAGCCTTGGCTCTTAGATTCAAAGTGGCTCTGAATTATAAGTGGCCGAGTTAAGAAACTGGAGGGGAAACTGCAGACCCCACTAACAGGTAATCCTTACTAACTGTACACCTGCATCTTCCTAAAACTCACTGCATGCCCTTATAACATCAATAATCCCCACACTATCCTTATCTCTCCCTGCCTTCTGTAATCCCCTATGCTGTCCTCTCATGAACTACTCTGTTTCCTTAGCAATACTTCCCCATCTAACTCTCCTGTGTCTAGTCATACCCGCTCCTACAAGTCTCACTCTCACCTTCTGTCACTCTCACTGCTACTACTGCTTGCTGCTGGTGACATCTCTCCTATCCCTGGCCCTGCAGCAATCACCACACTCTTACACTCTTGCTCAGTCCCCCACAATACAAACTCAAGGTCACGCAATCCCAACAATCTCATCTCCATTAACCCACAGCGCTTATCCCCTCTCTTTTCTTGTGCCCTCTGGAATGCACGCTCTGTCTGTAACAAACTTACAACTGTTCACGACCTGTTTGTTTATAATGCTTTCAATCTTCTAGCAATTACTGAAACCTGGCTATCTTCCTCTGACACTGCTTCCATTGCTGCTCTAACGCACGGCAGTCTCCACTTTAGCCACACACCTAAGCCAGGTGAGAGACATGGTGGCGGTGTTGGAATCTTACTATCCCCCTCCTGCTCCTATCAGTACCTCCCATCCTCATCCATCTCTCTCCTCCTCCTTTGAAGTCCACTGCATCCGCATTTTCTCCCCCCTCAAGGTGGCAGTTATCTATCGCCCTCCCTGGACCAACCTCCCAATTCCTCAACAACGTTGCTGCCTGGCTTTCTCACTTTCTCTCTACAAATACACCTGCTCTAATCCTAGGGGACTTCAACATCCCCATTGATAACCCATCTGCCCCTGCTGCCTCTAAACTTCTCTCACTCACAAACTCCTTTAGTCTCTCACAATCCACCCTATTCCCTACTCACCGTGACGGATACTCTCTTGATCTGGTATTCTCCTACCTCTGCTCCCCTTCTGATGTCACCTGTCACCCATTTCCCATCTCAGACCACCATCTGCTCACCTATAATCTCAATGTACAGGCTAAACCTATTTTTACCCCCGCCTCCGCACCTGTAGAAATCTGCACACTGTGGATCCTCTCCAACTTTCTAACCTTATTTAGAAATGCCTTCCCCACACTTCCACGGTATCCTGCCCTGACCTTGCTACAAGCCACTATAACAATACTCTGCACTCGACACCCTTGCTCCTCCACAAATCCGCAAAACCCCACATCTTCAGCTCCAGCCCTGGCACTCTCAGCAAACATGCTATTTACAAAAATGCTCCAGTGCTGCTGAACGTGCCTGGAGGAAATCCCGCTCTGAACCCGATTTCCTACACTATAAGTTCATTCTTTATAATTACTCCTCTGCCCTTCACTTAGCCAAGCAAAACTACTTCTCTTCTCTCATATCTTCTCACTCCTCAAACCCTCTCTTCTCCACTTTCAACACTCTCCTCTATCCACCTGCACCACCCCCTTCATCTGACTTTAGTGCTCAAGACTTGGCAGACTACTTTTTTAACAACACACTTACCATCCGAAGTAACATCCCACCACAAGACTGCAACCTTTCATCTCTGCCCCCGGTCACCCCCTCCAACACTCTCAGTACCTTCCCCCCAACCACTGAGAATGAAGTGAGTTCCCTAATATCTTCCTCACACCTCACTACCTGCCCACTTGACCATTTCCCTTTACATCTAATACCTTCTCTGTCCTCACCCTCACCCCAGCTCTTACTCACATATTCAACCAATCCCTTACTACTGGTTCATTTCCATCATCCTTCAAACATTCAAAGGTCACCCCCATCCCCAAAAAAAACCTCCCTGGACCCCAATTCTCCTGCAAACTACCGCCTCATATCACTACTTCCGCTAGCTTCTAAATTCCTGGAAAAACTAGTTTTCGATCACCTAACACACTTCCTATCCTCCAACTCATTGCTTGACCCCCTGCAATCTGGCTTCCGTCCCCAACACTCAACTGAGACTGCCCTCACCAAGGTTACTAACGATCTTCTTTCTGCTAAAAACAATGGCCACTATTCTATACTTATATTACTTGACCTGTCTGCTGCCTTTGACACTGTTGACCATCCCCTCCTCCTACGGACTCTCAGCTCCCTTGGGCTCTGTGACATTGCCCTCTCCTGGATCCACTCTTATCTCTCTAATAGGTCCTTTTCTGTCTCATTTGCTGGCGGCGACTCCTCTCCATTGCCTCTGTCTGTTTGAGTACCTCAAGGCTCTGTTCTAGGCCCTCTACTCTTCTCTATTTATAGTTCCTCACTGGGTAAACTTATCAGTAGCTATAGCTTCAACTATCACCTCTATGCTGATGATACTCAGATCTACCTATCCACCCCTGCACTCTCTCCTTCTGTCCTTTCCCACATCAGCGACTGCTTATCTGGCATTTCTTCCTGGATGGACTCTCACCACCTAAAAATCAACATGTCCAAGACTGAGCTTCTTCTAATCCCCCCAACTAATTCTACTCCAGTTTCTAACTACTCTTTACTATCACTGTCAATGACACCACTATCTCCCCATCACCCCAAGTCCGCTGCCTAGGAGTTACACTCGACTCCAATCTGTCCTTCATACCCAACATCCAATCACTCTCTTCATCCTGTCGCAACCACCTATGCAATATCTCCAAAATTCGTCCATTTCTGAGTGCTGAAACTACTAAACAGCTAATCCATTCCCTAGTAATTTCTCGGCTTGACTACTGTAACAACCTACTAACTGGCCTTCCTCTCTCCCGCCTTTCCCCCCTTCAATTAATCCTAAATGCCTCTGTAAGGCTAATCCACCTCTCCCGACTCTCTGTATCCGCTGCACCCCTCTGTGAGTCCCTTCACTGGCTCCCCATTCACAGCAGAATTAAATTCAAAATTCTCACTCTGACCTACAAAGCCCTTACTGATACAGCCCCCCCATACCTGTCCTCACTCATCAACAAATATACTCCAGCCCGTCCCCTAAGATCCAACAACGATCTACTCCTTGCCTCTTCTACCATCACCTCCTCTCATGCTAGACTACAGGACTTCTCTTGTGCAGCACCAAACCTCTGGAACGCACTTCCTTGAGCTGTCAGACTCCCCCCCCCCAACCTCTCCTCCTTTAAATGCTCCCTAAAGACCTTCTTGTTCAGGGAAGCCTATCACCAAATCAGTAACTAATGAATTCCACTTGCCCTCATCCAACTTCACACTAACATCATTCCCACCTTTGCAGTCCCCACCTCCTGTTTCTCACCCTCCTACCCATTTAGATTGTAAGTTCCCACGGGAACAGGGTTCCCAATTCCCACTGTATTTGTTTGTTAAATTTTGTCTGGTGTCTCATATTGTACTGTCCTTTTATCTTTGTTACCTATGAACAGCGCTGCGGAATCTGTTGGTGCTTTATAAATAAAGAATAATAATAATAATATTCCATGCTGTTGGACTTGAACATACTTTATGCAGAAATGTTCTGCTAATAATCCACATACAGAACAAAGCAGTATCATTACTTTTATGGCAGTGATATTACGTATAGGGTAGAGGTGTTCAGAAACAGAGTAACTCCTCTACATATGCCAGATCTATATGCTGATTTCCATTGGTCATGCAGAATCAAAGGCTTGTCTCTCTTGGCCAATAGCAGACAAGTAAGCAGAACAAAGCAATATCATTACTTTTATGGGGGTGATATTAAGTATATATATATATTTTTACTCAAGTAGAATTAAACATGTTATAATGTGAAATTAATAAGCCTGATGTTTTACGCCTATAAGGGTAACACAGGGCCGGCCCTAGCCATTGCGGGGCCCAAGGCAGGATGACAAAATTGGGGCCCCTTTATCCCTGCTTCCAACTCCGCCCAACCTCTGCCCCTAACCCCGCCCAATCTCCACCCCATTTTTATGTGTTTTCTTATGATAACAAGAACATTACAGAGATGCCACACACAGAGATACATCTATACACAGGTACACAGATATACATACACAGGTGTAAACACACACGCCCACACACACGCAGCCACACAGCCCCACACACGCAGACACACGCACACACAGCCCCACACATTCCTGGATTTTATTTATAAAGGTGTAACAAAATCTAGATACCAATTAACTGGCAGTTGTATCTATAGTGGATATTTATCATAGTAGCCCATCAGCTACAATTCCCAACCAGTATACAACTAAGTACAAGCTACTTATGAAAATGTCTTGTGAGTGAGTGAATCTGTACAATAACTGTTGGAATAGAGTTGAATCAGTTAATATCTGACTATTGACAGATCAAGTCTTTTAGAATTGGATATCAGAATAATGTCTGGCTGAAATTACCCAGTGTGGCCAAAGCTTTATTTTTTTTTAATTACCAGAACATTACTTAGCTATGACTGTTGCCTAAACCCTGCATTGTGCCAAGAATCAGATTTCATACAGAAATAATTACTTTCTACCTCTAGCAATCACTAGGACACACAGATAGTCACTTCACAAAATTAATAAAAAAAACCAACCCAATTTGGTTTTGGTTTCACTTGATGTTACTAACTATAGGCAATGACAAATATAGATTAAACACAAATACACAATGCAATATCTTAGTACCTTATTGCCCCCACTGATTACAGCATATGAAGTTGTCACTATTATTTCCAGGGTTAGGATATATGCTGATGGGCTAGTATATTATAGTTCTTTGCTCATTAGAATACAATTAAATACAAATATAAACCATAATAGAGACACGATTTGTCTCTTTTCTTGACATGTCCTGCTGATCAGCAAATCACAAACATTGTTCCCTCTGCAAGCATATGTGATACTAATCATTTCTAAGAATGCAGCATCAACAGATTCACAATTGACAGAATATGGCTTTATTTTTTTCAACCGCTCGATTATAGTTCTTTGAAAATAAATATTTAACGGATTTTATTTAAGGAACAAAGTGGTGAAATATTGCTATTATATGTCCCTGTGTTCCCCACAGGGTTAACAGCACATCAGCTCTTCTCACTGCAATATGAGACACTGCAATGAGCTAGTGTCAAGTGCCAGCCGGTGTCCTAGGTCTTACCTGCTACTGTGTACCTGTCCAGGTAATTGAGCACGTTTCCCACACTCAGAATGCCAGCTGCTGCCACCTTGGCTCTCCTAAATTTGGGGTTCTTCTTGGGCACATCAGCTAAGCTTGCAGGAATCTCCATCTCTGGACTTTTCAGCGCACAAAAAATATAAAATAAATAAATAAATGTTTGTTTGAACCCGCGGGGCCCCCCTAAGCGCGGTGCCCCAGGCGACCGCCTCAATTTTACCTCCAAAGACCGGCCCTGGCGTAACACAGAATGATTATTTCTCATTTAATCCAAAGTATTCTAAAGCTGTGATATCAATGTGTATGCATTCATTATAAATACATATTATTGGTCAAACAAGGGGCGAATTATAAAACAATCTGGTTGTACATGCCCACCTGTGTGTCACATAGGGCACATATATTTCAAAGTAAAGGAGAATTATAAAGTAACTCCCAAACCTACAAAAGGAACATCTACTTATCACCATTGGTCAGGTAGAGACAAAAGGTGTGTCTCTCCCGACCAATGGGGGATAAGTAAGCAGATCAAGCATTTCAGAGAATAAATTAAGCCAATATACACTAATCAAAATTGGGCAAATGACTAAATGTAATATTTAAAACTATATCATGGTGAACTCCATATTCACAGTTAAACCATATTTAGAAGAGTGACCCATGTACAACCAGATTGTCTTATGACTGGCCCCTTGCTTGACCAATACTATGTATCTATAATGAATGCATACACATTGCTATCACAGCTTTAGAATACTTTGGATTAAATAAGAAATAATTGTTCTGTGTTACCCTTATATGTGTAAAACACCAGGCTTTTAAAATGTCACATGATAACATGATTAACTCCACATGAGCAAAAAAAATGTATATTTAATATCACCCCCATAAAAGTAACAATATTGTTTTGTTCTGCTTACTTGTCTGCTATTGGCTGGGAGAGACAAGCCTTTGTTTCTGCATGACCAATGGCAATCAGCAGATAGATCTGACATATGTAGAGGAGTTACTCTGTTTCTAAACACCTCTACCCTATATTTAATATCACCCCCATAAAAGTAATGATATTGCTTTGTTCTGCTTACTCATCTGCTATTGGCCGGGAGAGACAAGCCTTTGTTTCTGCATGACCAATGGCAGTCAGCAGATAGATCTGACATATGTAGAGGAGTTACTCTGCTTCTAAACACCTCTACCCTATACTTAATATCACCCCCATAAAAGTAACGATATTGCTTTGTTCTGTATGTTGATTATTAGCAGAACATTTATGCATAAAGTATGTTCAAGTCCAACAGCATGGGATATAGCTTATAAAGGGCATATGGGTGTTATTACAAATCTGTAGCAATTAAATAACAGCTGACTATGTCAGTTGGGAATTAGAGAATGTGATTGGTTCATTCCTGGTAAAACAAAATTATTGGCTGAAAGAGCCTATATATAAACCAGAAAGTCATCACAAACAAATTGCCTTTGAAACAGTAGGATGCAAAACATGCGTCAGGCGCTTTGTGAAGTGATTAGGTCCTGACCAGGGGGCCTTTGGTATTGTATTGCAGATATGTTTGATATGTTCTATTTGCTTTATTGATTTAACCCTATACTAGATCTTTTGTAGTAACAGATTAGGACAGGAATAATCAGTGTTTTTAAATAATTGTGTAGGAGTAACGTGAGACTAGTAGTTCGCCAATACCTTTTTTGTGGTTCTCCTTAGGGAGATATTATAGTCACAGGTAGATTCTATATTAGGACTCCTTTTATTTCGTTTTGCAGTATATAATGGGATAATTACCTCATTTTAACCTTTCTGGTATTAGGCCTTATATTTGATTGTATAGGTGTTTGCTGTGTGATTTATACAATACTGTGATTTGGAACTTTTTATGTCCCTGTATGTTATTTCTTATTTTTTTTTTTTTTTTTTTTTTTTTGAAATGACTAGAGTTTTATTCAATGAAAAAATACCTCTTTTGTGCAGAAGTAAACAAACAATGTATAAACTTGATAACTGTATGCACTGATTTCATGAAACAATGTTTTAGGATGTTTACAGAGGTTGCATGTTTTAATGCAATTTCATTTATATGTTATTCATTAGGATTACTGTTACAATATAATTTCATCTCCATACAGTAGTATCATAGATCAGTACTTATGTGCCAACAGCAAGTCAGTAAGTGGGACGTTACAGGAAAAAAAAACAACAGATCTATATCACTAGAGTGGTGTATTAATGTTGGACTACTGGAGATCTGCTATTTTTTTTTTTTTTTTTTTTTTAAAACATTTTTATTTTAGAAGAAAAGAGTACACTTACAGTGGAAATAACCATAACATTGTCCATAAAGATACTCAGACATTTCGTACAATTTAACCATATTAAGCAAGCTATTAGAGGTGAATTGTCAGTAACGGGGAGACTCTTGTTAATAATATTGGGGAAACACCCCAAGATATGGATACTATAAACAGGCACGGTGTAGAATAGGAATAGTTCATATAAGTTAGTGGTGGTACATACCGTTTTGGCCTGGCTTTGCAACAGTTCATTTTAACCTTTACGTCTCCAACTGGTATCTCTGCATAAGAAGAGCACTCCTCACAAACAATAACAACTTAAAGAACTTAATAATTCAGAACATATGCCTATTCCGGCAAAGACACAATAAGAAAGGAAGAAAAGAGAAAAGGAAAGGGAACAAAAAGAAAGGTGAGTAAAGAGAGAGGGGAAAGGGCGAAGAAGAAAAAAGGGGGGGGAGGGGAGGGTTTTTGATGAATTTTGAAAAGTGGTCCAGATAGGGCGGTCCACCCCGAAGCTTCAGAGACAATTAGGCTATCTGTGAGTGAAGAAGAGTCTGCCAGTAAAATTGTATGTTATGGTAGAAGGCAAGACTGCCATTCTTAAGGTATGCATATTCTTCAATCTCTAGCAGCTCAGATGTATTGTGCAACCATTCCTGCCGAGTTGGAATCTGGGCAGATTTCCATTTGCGTGCAATAAGTAATTTGGCTCCGTTTAAGCTATATTGGAGGAGTTTCCACTTGAATTTGCATATTTTCTTTGGTTTGTAATTTAGAAGGGCTGTGGTTGGGGGTAATTCGAATTGTTCTCCCATAATAACTTTCAGGCTATTAATAACGCTTTCCCAAAATGGGAGTAGTTTCGGGCAGTGCCACCAAATATGGGCCATTGTGCCAGGAGACCCACAACCTCTCCAACATGTGGCATTAGATTGAGGGTATATCCGTTTGAGCCTGTCAGGGGTAAGATACCATCGAAACAGAACCTTATGATTAAGCTCCAATATTCTAGGGGAGGAGGAGGACTTGGCAGAGTTGTAAAATATGTTGTCCCATTGCTCTTTGGGGATAGTGATTCCTAAGTCGGTTTGCCAGTGAGAGTCATAAGAGGGTGTGGGTAGGCTAAGGGTGTCGTCTAACAGTCTTTTTGTTATAGACAGTGAACCTCTGGGCGCCACTCCCTCCAGACAGAGTCTTTCAAATTTCGTCAATTCTCTCAATAAGTCTTGTTTATAGGGTGATGAGGCCAGTAAGTGTGTAAGTTGAGCGTATTTTAGCCACCGAGAGAAGGCTCCACCTGCCAATTCTGTAAGTTGTGCTCTCTGTTTCAGTTTCCCACCCCCTGTCAGGTAAGTGAACGGTATCGTTGGGCCTGTATCTGGGGAATAGGATTCATTCGAGATGAGTCCCTTATGGAATTCCGCGTTTATCGGAATAGGTGTCATTGGTGAGATGTATGTCGTGAGTCCTTTGGTTTTAAGTCTTATAGTATCCCAAGTTCGGAAATAATGAGCGTAGAGAGGGGAGGCTTTGGATAATATGGGTCTACTTAATTGTTTGATCCAGCACAGTGGCCCTATTACGGGTGAACTCAGCAGGAAGGAGTCTATAGAGGACCAAGCTTTTGTGTGTGTGACATCGTGCCATTCTAAGATTTTTTGCAGAACTACAGCCTTGTAGTATTGTGATATTAACGGTACCCCCAAGCCCCCCCTGCCTAAGGGTTTTGTCAGGATCCTTTTACTGATACGGGGCTTTACCTTTCCCCATATAAAGGAGTTTATCATGGATTGTAGGTTTGTCAGATAGGTCAGTGGCAATTGGATTGGAACAGCCTGTAGGAGGTACAGGATTTGGGGTAAGGTGGTCATTTTAACTGCCTGGATCCTACCCCACCATGACAGTAGTTTCTCCTGCCAGGAGTCAAAATCTTTCCTAAGTTTGTGTAAAAGTGGTGTGTAGTTAAATTTAAATAACTTATTAATGGAAGGGGCCAGGTATATTCCAAGGTATTTGATTTTATCATGGAGTAGGGTGTATGGGCATAGGGTTTTGAGGTTCTCAAAGTTTTCTTTTGGAAGATTAATATTAAGGATTTCAGATTTTCTGGCGTTGATCAAGAAGTTAGAGTGGGAGCTGAATCTCTCGAATTCTGTTAATAAGTGTGGCAGGGATTTGTCTGGGTGTGTTAGGAAGGTGAGAACGTCGTCAGCGTACAAAGTGAGCTTATACATGTTGGGACCTAGCTGTGGGCCGGTGATATGTGGATTCTTTCGTACGTGAGCTGCTAGTATCTCAATTGATACAGCGAACAACAGAGGAGACAGGGGGCACCCCTGTCTCGTGCCGTTACAGATTCTGAAGCTGTCGGAAAGTGTGTTGTTCGCCCGGACCCTGGCTATCGGGTGGGAGTAAAGGCCAAAGATCCTCCGGAGCATTATGGGTCCTATCCCAATGGCGTTTTAAGAAATCCCAGTCCAACCGGTCAAATGCTTTTTCAGCATCAGTTGAGATCAGGATAGTAGGTATTTTTGACCGGCCGGACTGTTCAATCAAATGTAAGACCCTTGTGGTATTGTCCCTTGCCTCTCTTTTTGGGATGAAGCCGGATTGATCGGTGTGAATGACCTGTGGTAAAATTTTATTCATTCTGGTCGCTAAGATTTTTGAGTACAGCTTTATATCTGTATTGAGTAAAGATATCGGTCTATAATTGCCCACCTGAGTAGTGTCTTTTTCTGGTTTGGGGATAACCGATATATATGCCTCAAGGGAACCCTCCGACCATGATGCACCATTATCTAAGGACTGGA
Source organism: Bombina bombina (assembly GCF_027579735.1). Classification (NCBI taxonomy): domain Eukaryota; kingdom Metazoa; phylum Chordata; class Amphibia; order Anura; family Bombinatoridae; genus Bombina; species Bombina bombina. The sequence goes on along the minus strand of NC_069501.1, from coordinate 188,874,956 downwards.
AAAGGGTTGTTAGGTGGGGGATAAGCAAGTTTTTAAATTGCTTATAGTAGATGTTTGAGAACCCGTCTGGGCCCGGGCATTTTTGTGCTGGGAGGGAGTTTATAGCTGTTGCTACTTCTTGTGATGTAATGGGCCTATCCAAAAATTCTGTTAATTCTTTAGGAATGCTAGGGAGAGAAGCATCTGTTATGTACTGCTCAGTGGCTGAGGGGGTTGTGGATGCTGGGGGGGCCTGGAGGTTATAGAGGTTACCATAGAAGTTTTTAAACTCCTCAACTATTGAAGGGCTGCTTACTAAACTGTTCCCCGCACCGTTCACTATTTTGTGGATGTGAGTGTTTAACCTACGTTCCTTAAGTGCTCTAGCTAGAGAAGGACCGATTTTATTAGACCTAGCAAGGAATGTCTTTTTAAGATATAATGCCCTGGTCTGGGCTTCCCTGTACAGTAGCCTATTTAAGTCATTTCTATGTTGCCTCAGGAGATGAGAGAGGTGGAGGTCCGTGGGTGCTTCTTGATGTTGCTGTTCTAGGGTGCGTATGGAATGTAGGATGGTCGAAAACTGCGTTCTGAAATGTTTAGTTTGTAAGGCTTTATGTTTGATAAATTCTCCACGTAGAACGGATTTATGGGCTTCCCAGAGTGTGTGGGGGTAAATGTCAACTGTGTTGTTAATCCTAAAGTATTCCTCAATAGTATCCGCAATGTGTTTGGTGAGTATTTTATTTTTTAGCAATGCTTCATCCAATTTCCAAATAAAGGGGGATAGAGGAGTTTCCGACCATTTAAGATTTATAGACACCATAGCGTGATCGGACCAACTAGTTGGGGTGATTTCAGAGTATTGAATATGACTATATATTGATTGATCCACTAGAACATGATCTATTCGGGAATAATTTTTATGTGGGTTGGAGTAGAAAGTGTAGGTGCGTTGGGAGGGGTGTTTCAATCTCCACGTGTCTAGTAAAGTCAGAATTTGAATGAGGGACATAGTGTCGGCCAGCGTTTTAGAGGGGACACTGCTGCGTCCCGACGAACAGTCCAAGATAGGGTCAAATGCTAGATTAAAGTCCCCTGCTAGAACAAGGGGTCCCTTCATGTGTGCCAGTATGTGACGTTTGATTGATTTCAGGAATTTGATCTGTTTTGTGTTAGGAACATAAATATTTGTCAGCGTAATAGGTCTATTAAATAATAGGCCAGTCACTATAATCCATCTACCTCCTGGGTCAGATACAACTTCTAATAATTGGAATGGCAAATGTCTGTGAAACAATATCCCCACACCTCCCGCCTTTCTAGCGTTATGGGAGAAGTAACCCACAGGATAATCTTTGTTAGAGAAAGGGGGGGGGGGGAATCCTTTGGAAAGTGGGTCTCCTGCACAAAAACCACATCTGCTTTTAACTTTTTAAACCATGCTAGAGCCACAGAGCGCTTGGTGGGAGAGTTTAGTCCTTTGGCGTTTTGTGTAACTATTGAAACCAAAGGGGGTGCCATGATATCATGGTTTTCAATTGGGCTATATTATATAGTTTGGAAATATGCAAGTGGGTTCCATTATGATTACTGAGGGAGATAGAGAAGTTAATTCTTACCTGAAATTGCAACTCTTCATAAGGTGTGCCGCCCCGTCCAGACCAAAGAGAGGGGGGAAGTGAAGAAAGGAAGTGAAGAAAACAGGGGACAGATAGAAGTCTAAAAAAATAAAACAAAAAGATTAATATTCCAGTAAAAAGTCGAACATCAATATTAAAACTCAACAAATAATACAAACTGTGCATGAGTAATCAGACGAGAGTACTCGTAGGTGGTGTAGGGGGGAAAAAGTGGCTGCTACTACTTTTGGTAGCAGGCCGGTTTACTAACGAAATTGTTTTATAGGAACGTATCTACTGGTGTGTCACCTGGGGAAACAGGCAGCAAGTGCAACAAACCATATAAGAGATTGACCTCACCTCTGGCTGCCAGGACACTTAATAAATCTCATCAGCCATATGTGAGGACAAACTAGGGGGTCAATAAAACTGGGGTTGCAATATTACTGCTGTGAATCCAGTTGTCAAGGGGCCAGATATTTATACTAGACATGTAAGGTACATTTAATAAAAAGCAGACATCAAACCCCATCACTCAGTTCGTTAGGTTAAGATCTTTCATGAGAGTCCATCAGAAGTTGAGGGTGGGTCTTTGGCCTGTGTTCTGTTTCGTTTGTGGCGCGAGACTTGGGTCCATTCTTGTCTTCGTGGTCTTTGATCTTTAGACGGGAGGGGCATATCGGATGTGGATGGTAGGGTAGGGGGCCGAATGCCCAGTTGGGAGCAAAAGGACTCCAAATCTTCAGGGGTCTTATATGTCGCAGATATATTGTCCTTTACTACCCTGAGGCAGAAAGGGAAGCCCCAGCGGTATGGAATTTTTAGTTCTCTCAGGAGCAATGTCAGAGGTCTGGCCTCTCTCCTCTTGGCTAAAGTCATTTGGCTTAAGTCTGCAAAAAATTGTAAGCAATGACCTTCAAATGTAATAGGTGCATGCTGCCTTGCTGCAGATAGGATATCTTCCTTGTCTTTAAAGTTTGTAAATTTCAATATAATGTCCCGTGGTGGTGCAGGTTCTTTGGGCAGGGGTCTCAAAGCACGGTGGTAGCGGTCCAGCGAGTATTCTTTACCTTTGCCTTCTGGATTTTCGTTTCCCATGAGCTCATTAAACAATTTTTGGAGGAAAGGCAACAAATCTATAGCTTTAATAGATTCAGGGACTCCCCGTATCCTGATGTTGTGGCGCCTGCCTCTGTTATCCAGGTCTTCGACCTGGTCTTGCAGCTGCTGAATAATATTAGAGTTGCAGGTAGAATGTTGGATTTGCTGATCCAGCAGCCTGTCTGTACTTTCTAGGCTTTCTTCCAGATTTGCGATTCTGTTGCCTATCTCGCTAATTTCTTTTTTTACCTCAGTGAGGCTTGATTTGATCATGGAGCTCACTTGTGCAATAAAATTGGAAAAGTCTTCCTTAGAGGGGAGAGATAGTATGTCTGCTTTAGTAAGAATATTATCCTCTTCTGGTGTTATGTCAGCCTCTGTTTGCGCAGAGGGAGATTTTGAAGGAGAGGGGGGAGAATGTACAGTAGGGATATCCATGGCCTTGAAGAAAGAATGAACTTTAGGTGTGGCTGTCCCAGTTCCCTTTAGTGATTTTTCAGCTCTGGGCCCCTTCCTAGAAGCCATGGGAGTGCAGTGTCAAGCACGATTTAGATGTGTATTACAGGCTCAAGCACTAGTTGGATTGTGGGCTAGGTTGCTGCACACTATGGAGACACAGCTCTTTCTTGATAACTATAGCGAGAGTAATGGAAAAGATGGCCTTTGCTAAAGTTATCTGAGGTAGGCCCACGTGGCCCGACTATGGTAGAAATAACTGCCCAAAAAAAGTATTTCAAGTGAAGTGTTTGCTGTACTTTGGGTCATGATCACATTTTGTGTGTATCGTACCTATTTATGTGTACTTCAGGCAGGCATGGGAGAGTTTCATAACCCGGTATGCGGTGGCTTTATGTGTATGGCCTTAAATGGGGACTTTGGCGGCTTTACTCACTGCGGTTTCCTGAGCTGTTGTTACTTGCGATCCTATTGTGCATCGCTGCCTAGTCACAATCCCCTGTGTTCCGGTGCGATAAGGTTGCGGCTGTTTCAGCCGGGCAGGCTGCAGATAGGATTTATATTTGCCTCAGGGCGCTTGTTTCAGGCCACGTGGTCCGCCGCGTTGTAGTAAGGATGTTAGTTTTCTCCGGCTGTGGGAATCGATTGTGGCTCCAATTATGTGATCCAAGGGGTTAGCCTAGGTTTTGTGGCTAGTAATCACATTTATTCACACGTTCCTGAGCCTTTATAATAAGTGATAAGACCGGCCTCACACCGGAGCTCTTTCAGCTTGCGTCCATCACTGGAGCCAGCTAGCTCCGCCCCCCCATGTTATTTCTTATTTTAAGTGTTTTTAAAGTGATTTTATATTTCTCTTTTTTTATTTTCTTGATATAATAAATGTAAATAATTTTCCCCCCTCATATTGTGGTGAGGATTGAGAACCCCTACGTTTCATTGTGTGTCCTCTCTTTTAGACCAATCTAATTTAGTGTTTCCCAAAGTGCTTAAAAGATGCTTTTTCTTTTTTTCTGTACTTAGGTTTTAGTGATATGTACAGTTGTGCTCATAGGTTTACATACCCTGGCAGATTTTATGATTTCTTAGCCATTTTTCAGAGAATATGAATGATAACACAAAACCTTTTCTTTCACTCATGGTTAGTGTTTGGCTGAAGCCATTTATTATCAATCGACTGTGTTTACTCTTTTTAAATCATAATGACAACAGAAACTACCCAAATGACCCTTATCAAACGTTTACATACCCTGGTGATTTTGGCCTGATAACATGCACACATGTTGGCACAAAGGAGTTTGAATGGCTATTAAAGGTAACCATCCTCACCTGTGATCTGTTTTCTTGTAATTAGTGTGTGTGTATAAAAGGTCAATGAGTTTCTGGACTCCTGACAGACCCTTGCATCTTTCATCCAGTGCTGCACTGACGATTCTGAATTCTGAGTCATGGGGAAAGAAAAAGAATTGTCAACAGATCTGCGGGAAAAGGTAGTTGAACTGTATAAAACAGGAAAGGGATATAAAAAGATATCCAAGGAATTAAGAATGCAAATCAGCAGTGTTCAAACTCTAATCAAGAAGTGGAAAATGAGGGGTTCTGTTGAAACCAAAGCACTGTCAGTTAGACCAACTACAATTTCAGCCACAACTGCCAGGAAAATTGTTTGGGATGCAAAGACAAACCCACAAATAACTTCAGATGAAATACAGGACTCTCTGAAAACATGTAGTGTGGCTGTTTCAAGATACATGATAAGGAGGCACTTGAAGAAAAATGGGCTGCATGGTCGAGTCGCCAGAAGAAAGCCATTACTATGCAAATGCCACAAAGTATCCCACTTACAATACGCCAAACAGCACAGAAACAAGCCTCAAACCTTCTGGCACAAAGTCATTTGGAGTGATGAGACCAAAATTGAGCTTTCTCTTGTAAGGTGTATCCAGTCCACGGATTCATCCTTTACTTGTGGGATATTCTCCTTCCCTACAGGAAGTGGCAAAGAGAGCACACAGCAGAACTGTCCATATAGCTCCCCCTCTAGCTCCACCCCCCAGTCATTCTCTTTGCCGGCTCTAAGCACTAGGGTCTCTCTCGGGAGGGTAAAGTGAATGTGGTGTTAGAATTGTAGTTTTTATTATCTTCAATCAAAAGTTTGTTATTTTAAATGGTACCGGTTTGTACTATTTACTCTCTAGCAGAAAAGTGATGAAGATTTCTGCTGAGAGGAAAATGATTTTAGCATGTTGTAACTAAAATCCACTGCTGTTCCCACACAGGACTGAGGAGTACCAGAAAACTTCAGTTGGGGGGAACAGTTTGCAGGGGAACTGCAATAAGGTATGTTCAGTCATTTATTTCTAGACAAGACTGAGATAATGCTAGAAGAGACTGACAATATCCCCATGAGGGGAGGTAAGCTATGTTCAGAGACTTAGTAAGGAATTGAATGCTTACATAACAGGGCTAATTATGCTGGTTGACACTAATTCAGGGATTGTTTTCTTAGGAAAAAAGACACTTTGAAAGTCCTTTTGGGTTCTTTCTGGGGTTATTACCCACATGGCTATTTTTTTTTATTTATTTTTTTTTAATATTTTTTTATTGAGGACAGAAAACATACAGTATATAGTTATAGACATAACTCAAGAAAACATCCATAGATCTTAGCAAAAGTAAATGTATAGATTTATAGTCCTCAATTTTCTTCCCCCAAGTTGTTATAATAGGTCACTTTTGGACCTTTCAAAGTGGTAGTGATAAAGTCCAGGGGTTGTTATAATACCAGAACAAAAATAAGAAAAAAGAAAAAACCAGCATCCTGTTAAAATAAGAACATTATAGATGTATTAGAAGCAAATTATAATCCAGATGCTGGGGCCGGAGCTAAACACAATACATACATAAAGCGTATCGACACAAATCATTAACCATAAGACACCTGTAATGTAGAGTAATACAACTCTCTATTATAAAGGAATAACATTAATAAACAGCAGCCCGCGTAGTTTTTTCCATTCTTTCTCGGTAATTAATACATATTCATATTCATGTTAGATGAGCTACAGACTCAGACCTGGGACATAGATTGGGTTTCTGCATGCACAAGATAAGCTAACAGGGTGATGACTTTATGTGGATATCTGTGTTGCTAAATCATGTATAAATCTAGGATTGATAGATATTACCTAGGTGCGGTATTCTGTGAGTTTTATGTCTGTCTCGTGGTCCCGGCCGTAGACCACCAGACCAGACTATCATGTCTTCACCGCCATCTTATTTGATACATCCTAGATTCTGGAGACCCGCCTTCTATGCAGAGAAAGTTATGTTTTGCCCGGGGGACCCCTCTAACCCCCAGAGCGCCAAACTATCTATTAAGTATAAGGAAGAGCAAGGGCATGTTGTTATGCAGCTTTATAGATATGCGAGGTGATAACGTCTGTTAAAATTAATGCCTTAACAATGAGCTTTTCTCCACCCTTCTAATGTGTATTAAGAACCTTTGTGGGTTTGTGTGTAGACGGTCAAAAATACATAGTATATAGTAAAAACATTGCCCTCCAAACAACCCCGAATTCCTATGCACATATATAATAACATTCTAAGAACTGAACAAAACTTTTATGTTTGAACTCTACTAGAGCTGAAGTACTTAGCTAAAGTCCCAAATAACTCCATTTTATGTACGCTGTACCCTTTTGCTAGTCCACAGCGAACACCCGTGTTGGGAGCCCCTTCTTGATCCTGGCGCGGCCAGAAGTAAGCTGAGTCTTCTTCTGTACTGAATTTTGAGATCCATGTCTGCCTAAGTGGATATACGGAGGATCGTTAAAGGTTAGGAGATTTGCTGCTTCAGGAATCGCGGACTCCCCGGAGCTCCCCCCAGGACTCCAGGGCAGTTCTACCAACTCCGGCTCGAATCCGCTCTGGCAAAGCGGACTTGATATCTCCGGTTTATGGCTAAGGGGTTTCTTTGCGCCTCCTTTGAAGCCTTTACTGCTGCGGCTTATTGCTGTAATTGTTCCGGGCGCCATCTTAGCTTGATAGTTTCGCTGCTGAGTCTCAACTCTCTGTACCACATGGCTATTTTTTATTCACTTTGGAGTGATTTCTTAGGCCTCATAGCTCTGGAGTAGAGTGGGAGGGGCCTAATTTCGCGCCTCAGATGCGCAGTTAGAATTACATAGAAGTTCATGCTGTTTCACATGGAGGGTCCTGCTGCTGTTTGAGGGCCTAAAGGAAGCTATATTCCCCCAAATCTGGTCCCTAGGGGCAGGTAGGGCCACAGCAGTGCTGTGGCAAGGTGCTGTAGTAATTTTAACCGGGTGTTGGCTTTAGGCTGCTCCGGTTTGGGCATTAAGGGGTTAATCGTTTTGCTACTAGTGGTGCAATCTTACCAAGGCTCTAGGTACATACTGTGAAAATTTCAAAAGGATTACTGCATTTTTCACTGTTTTGCAAAATTGTGTGCCTTTTTATCTCTTAAAGGCACAGTAACGTTTTTTCAAATTGTGTTTTTTATTTGATTAAAGTGATTTTCAAGCCTGTTTGTGTATACTACTAGTCTGTTAAACATGTCTGACACCAAGGAAAATCCTTGTTCAATGTGTTTAGAAGCCATGGTGGAACCCCCTCTCAGAATGTGTCCCACTTGTACTGATATGTCTATACACTTTAAAGATCATATTGTTGCACTTAAGAATGTGGCCCAAGATGATTCTCAGACTGAAGGTAACGAGGGTAGCCCGTCTGCCTCTCCCCAAGTGTCACAACCAGTTACGCCCGCTCAAGCGACGCCTAGTACCTCTAGTGCGTCTAACCCTTTTACATTACAAGACTTAGCGGCAGTCATGGATAATTCTCTTGCAGCTTTCTTATCTAAACTGCCTGTGTTACCTGCAAAGCGTGATAGCTCCGTTTTAAGAACAGATTATGAGCATTCTGACGCTTTGGTAGCTGTATCTGATATACCCTCACAACGCTCTGAAGTGGGAGCGAGGGATTTGATGTCTGAGGGAGAAGTCTCTGATTCAGGAAGGGTTCCTCCTCAGACAGATGCAGATACATTGCCTTTTAAATTTAAACTAGAACACCTCCGCGTTTTGCTCAGGGAGGTATTAGCTACTCTCGATGACTGCGACCCTTTGGTGGTCCCAGAGAAAGTGTAAAATGGACAAGTACTTAGAGGTCCCTGTTTACACTGATGTGTTTCCGGTCCCTAAGAGGATTGCGGATATCGTTACTAGGGAGTGGGATAGACCAGGTGTCCCCTTTGTTCCCCCTCCTGTTTTTAAGAAAATGTTCCCCATATCTGACATGGCAGACGGTCCCTAAGGTGGAGGGGGCTGTTTCTTCACTTGCTAAATGCACAACTATACCAATTGAAGACAGTTGTGCTTTTAAAGACCCTATGAATAAAAAATTAGAGGGTTTACTTAAGAAAATTTTTGTTCAACAAGGTTTTCTTCTCCAACCTATTGCCTACATTATTCCTGTAACTACTGCAGCTGCTTTCTGGTTTGAGGCGCTGGAAGACTCGCTCCAGACGGAGACCTCATATGAGGAAATTATGGATAGAATTAAGGCTCTAAAGCTAGCTTATTCTTTTATCACTGACGCCGCTTTCCAAATAGCTAAGTTAGCGGCGAAAAATTCAGGTTTCGCCATTTTGGCGCGCAGGGCGCTATGGCTAAAGTCCTGGTTGGCCGATGTGTCGTCTAAATCCAAGCTTTTGAACATTCCTTTCAAAGGAAAGACCCTCTTCGGGCTTGAATTGAAAGAGATTATTTCAGAAATCACTGGGGGAAAAGGCCATGCTCTCCCTCAGGACAAGCCCTTTAAGACAAAGAACAAAGCTAATTTTCGTTCCTTTCGTAATTTCAGGAACGGCCCCGCTTCATCCTCTCCGGCTGCAAAGCAAGAGGGTAACGCTTCACAGCCCAAGGCAACCTGGAAACCTTACCAGGGCTGGAATAAGGGTAAACAAGCCAAAAAGCCTGCAGCTGCCACCAAGACAGCATGAAGGGGTAGCCTCCGATCCGGGACCGGATCTAGTAGGGGGGAGACTCTCTCTCTTCGCTCAGGCCTGGGCAAGAGATGTACACGATCCTTGGGCATTAGAGATTGTATCCCAAGGATATCTTCTAGAATTCAAGGACTCTCCTCCAAGGGGAAGGTTCCACATTTCTCGTCTGTCTACAGATCAGACAAAGAAAGAGGCGTTTTTACGCTGTGTAGAAGATCTACATACAATGGGAGTGATCCACCCAGTTCCAATTGCGGAACAAGGGTTGGGTTTTTACTCAAACCTGTTTGTGGTTCCCAAAAAAGAGGGAACTTTCAGACCCATCCTGGATCTAAAAATTCTAAACAGATTCCTCAGAGTCCCATCATTCAAAATGGAGACCATTCTGACAATCTTACCAATGATCCAGGAAGGTCAATATATGACTACCGTGGATCTAAAGGATGCATACCTACACATTCCTATCCACAAAGATCATCACCAGTTTCTCAGGTTTGCTTTTCTGGACAAGCATTACCAGTTTGTGGCTCTTCCCTTTGGCTTAGCCACTGCTCCCAGAATTTTCACAAAGGTGCTAGGGTCCCTCCTGGCGGTCCTAAGGCCGCGGGGCATAGCAGTGGCGCCTTTCCTAGACGACATCTTAATTCAGGTGCCGTCTTTCCAAAGAGCCAAGTCTCACACAGAGATTGTATTGGCCTTTCTGAGGTCTCATGGGTGGTGAACATCAAAAAGAGTTCTCTTTCCCCTCTCACAAGGGTTCCCTTCCTAGGGACTCTAATAGACTCGGTAGCAATGAAAATATTTCTGACGGAGGTCAGAAAATTAAAACTCTTAACTACTTGCCGAGCTCTTCATTCCATTCCCCGGCCATCCGTAGCTCAGTGCATGGAGACAATCGGATTAATGGTAGCAGCAATGGACATAGTCCCTTTTGCTCTGATACACATCAGACCACTGCAACTATGCATGCTCAAACAGTGGAATGGGGATTATGCAGATTTGTCTCCTCAAATTCAGTTGGACCAGGATACCAGAGATTCTCTTCTCTGGTGGTTGTCTCAGGATCACCAGTCTCAGGGAATATGTTTCCGCAGGCCAGAGTGGATCATTGTAACGACCGACGCCAGTCCGTTAGGCTGGGGTTCAGTCTGGGACTCCCTGAAAGCTCAGGGCTTATGGTCTCGGGAAGAAACTCTTCTCCCGATAAACATTCTGGAACTGAGGGCGATATTCAATGCTCTTCAGGCATGGCCTCAACTTGCTGCGGCCAAATTCATCAGATTTCAGTCGGACAACATCACGACTGTAGCTTACGTCAATCATCAGGGGGGAACAAACAGTTCCCTAGCGATGATGGAAGTAACCAAAATAATCAGGTGGGTGGAGGATCACTCCTGCCATCTCTCAGCAATTCACATCCCAGGAGTAGACAACTGGGAGGCGGATTTTCTAAGTCGTCAGACTTTTCACCCGGGGGAGTGGGAACTCCACCCGGAGGTATTTGTCCAGCTGACTCAGCTATGGGGCACCCCAGAATTGGATCTGATGTCGTCCCGTCAGAACACCAAACTTCCTCTCTACGGGTCCAGGTCCCGGGATCCCAAGGCGGTATTGATAGATGCTCTAGCAGCGCCTTGGTCCTTCAATCTGGCTTATGTTTTTCCCCCGTTTCCTCTTCTCCCTCATCTGGTCACCAGAATCAAGCAGGAGAAGGCTTCAGTGTTTCCGATAGCACCTGCGTGGCCACGCAGGACTTGGTATGCAGACCTAGTGGACATGTCATCTGTCCCACCATGGACATTGCCAATGAGGCAGGATCTTCTAATACAGGGTCCGTTCAAGCATCCAAATCTAATTTCTCTGCGTCTGACTGCTTGGAGATTGAACGCTTAATTCTATCAAAGCGTGGTTTCTCTGAGTCAGTTATAGATACTCTGATTCAGGCTAGAAAGCCTGTCACCAGGAAAATCTACCATAAGATATGGCGGAAATATCTTTGTTGGTGTGAATCCAAGGGTTACTCATGGAGTAAGATTAGGATTCCCAGGATATTGTCTTTCCTCCAAGACGGATTGGAGAAAGGATTGTCAGCTAGTTCCTTAAAAGGACAGATATCTGCTCTGTCTATCCTTTTACACAAGCGTCTGGCAGAGGTACCAGACGTTCAAGCGTTTACTCAGGCTTTAGTCAGAATCAAGCCTGTTTATAAACTCGTGGCTCCGCCATGGAGTCTAAATCTAGTTCTTTCAGTTCTTCAAGGGGTTCCGTTTGAACCCTTACATTCCATAGATATTAAGTTGTTATCTTGGAAAGTTTTGTTTTGGGTAGCTATCTCTTCTGCTCGAAGAGTCTCAGAATTATCTGCCTTGCAGTGTGATTCACCTTACCTGGTGTTCCACGCAGATAAGGTAGTTTTGCGTACCAAACCTGGTTTTCTTCCTAAAGTTGTTTCTAACAAGAATATTAACCAGGAAATAGTTGTTCCTTCTCTGTGTCCTAATCCTTCTTCGAAGAAGGAACGTCTGTTACACAATCTTGATGTAGTTCGTGCTTTAAAGTTCTATTTACAAGCAACTAAGGATTTCAGACAAACATCTTCCTTGTTTGTTATCTATTCTGGTAAGAGGAGAGGTCAGAAAGCGACTGCTACCTCTCTTTCCTTTTGGCTGAAAAGCATCATCCGTTTGGCCTATGAGACTGCTGGCCAGCAGCCTCCTGAAACTGTTACTGCTCATTCTACCAGAGCAGTGGCTTCCACATGGGCTTTTAAAAATGAAGCTTCTGTTGAACAGATTTGTAAGGCAGCGACTTTGTCTTCACTGCATACTTTTTCCAAATTTGATACTTTTGCTTCTTCGGAGGCTATTTTTGGGAGAAAGGTTTTGCAAGCAGTGGTGCCTTCCGTTTAAGGTACCTGTCTTGTTCCCTCCCTTCATCCGTGTCCTAAAGCTTTGGTATTGGTATCCCACAAGTAAAGGATGAATCCGTGGACTGGATACACCTTACAAGAGAAAACAGAATTTATGCTTACCTGATAAATTACTTTCTCTTGTGGAGTATCCAGTCCACGGCCCGCCCTGGCAATTAAGTCAGGTATAATTTTTTTTGTTTAAACTACAGTCACCACTGCACCCTATGGTTTCTCCTTTTTCTTCCTAACCTTTGGTCGAATGACTGGGGGGTGGAGCTAGAGGGGGAGCTATATGGACAGCTCTGCTGTGTGCTCTCTTTGCCACTTCCTGTAGGGAAGGAGAATATCCCACAAGTAAAGGATGAATCCGTGGACTGGATACACCACAAGAGAAAGTAATTTATCAGGTAAGCATAAATTCTGTTTTTTGGCCACAACCATAAACGCTACATTTGGAGAGGAGTCAACAAGGCCTATGATGAAAGGTACACGATTCTTACTGTGAAACACGGAGGTGGAACACTGATGTTTTGGGGATATGTGAGCTACAAAAGGCATAGGAAATTTGGTCAGAATTGATGGCAAGATGAATGCAGTATGTTATCAAAGAGAACCCCTCATTTTCCACTTCTTGATTAGAGTTTGAACACTGCTGATTTGCATTCTCAATTCCTTGGATATCTTTTTATATCCCTTTCCTGTTTTATACAGTTCAACTACCTTTTCCCGCAGATCCTTTGACAATTCTTTTGCTTTCCCCATGACTCAGAATCCAGAAATGTCAGTGCAGCACTAGATGAAATATGCAAGGGTCTGTCAGGAGTCCAGAAACTCATTGACCTTTTATACACACACACTAACAAGCAAACAGATCACAGGTGAGGATGGTTACCTTTAATAGCCATTTAAACCCCTTTGTATCAACTTGTGTGCATGTTATCAGGACAAAATCACCAGGGTATGTAAACTTTTGATAAGGGTCATTTGGGTAGTTTCTGTTGTCATTATGATTTAAAAAGAGTAAACACAGTTGATTGATAATAAATGCCTTCAGCCAAACACTAACCATGAGTGAAAAAAGTTTGTGTGTTATCATTCATATTCTCTGAAAAATGGCCAAGAAATCATAAATTCTGCCAGGGTATATAAACTACTACTAGTAGGTTGAAATATCCAGTAATTAAACATTATATAATAAACAGAAATAAGAGATGATCACCCTGTTTTTTCATCCCTTCCTACAGATAGGTGGCGATCAGAAGATTCCCTGGTATTCTATCTTTGGATATTGGAATCAATGAAAACCCCTCACTACGGATGGCATAGTGGATATCTAACCAGATATTTATTTGCTTGATACCTATAACAAACCACCAATGTGGGAGATTTGTACATATAAAAAAATATTTTCTTTAAATGTTTCATGTGTGTCCATGTATTCTTTATTTATTTTTTTCTTAGTTTTCTATTTTCTTTTCTACATTGTTACATTGAGATTGAACACTAAGAACATGCACTTTAGTTTGTGAAGATGCTAGTCATGAGACTTATGAAATTTGAAAGAGTAGACGTTGCATTTGTTAAATGAATCAAGAGGTGGATGTAATGGTAATGAATGATTAAATTTGATTCATATTACAGATAAGCAACGTCCCATGCTTATAGTGACTTATAAATGTGTGTACTGGGATGACCCCACTCCTTTGATCCTTAGAAGTAGGTGTGAGAGGGGGGGGTTGAAGCTGCTTTGTTTACCTGAAGGTGTAGTTTGGATACAAACAACTGTGCTGGGGAGGGAGGAAGCGAGGAGTTAAACACAGCACAGGGAGTCTTCATTTTGGAGAGGACACAGAAAGTTGTGCAGATTTGGTGCTCTGCGTCTGGAACAAAAGCACTCTTTGTTACTGGACTGAACCAACACCAGAAACGGTTCTATAAGTCATGCAGACAAGAAGTTCCCTGGACAGAAGTATTCCTGAGTATTGCTGTAACCTGAATGCATTGGTGTATTGAAACCTGAAGCCATCACTCTTAGCCATGTATAATCTCAGTGTAACATTGTTATCTATAATTGTTGTAATTACACTTTTTGATACATTGCTATCATCACCAGATATTTAGTAAAAATATATCATTCTATATTACAATTGTGTGTGTGTGTGTGTATTTATTTCCATAAAATCAATCGTAGAACCAAAAATTATATAATCCCACAAAAGCGAGTACACCCCTCACATTTTTGTAAATATTTTATTATATCTTTTCATGTGACAACACTGAATAAATGACACTTTGCTACAATGTAAAGTAGTGTACAGCCTGTATAGCAGTGTAAATTTGCTGTCCCTCTTAAAATAACTCTACACACAGCCATTCATTTCTAAACCGTTGGCAACAAAAGTCAGTACACCCCAAAGTGGAAATGTTCAAATTGGGTCCAAAGTGTCAATATTTTGTGTGGCCACCATTATTTTCCAGCACTGCCTTAACCCTCTTGAGCATGGAGTTCACCAGAGCTCCACAGGTTGCCACTGGAGTCCTCTTACACTCCTCCATGACTACATCACGGAGCTGGTGGATGTTAGAGACCTTACGCTCCCCCACATTCCATTTGAGGATGCCCCACAGATGCTCAATAGGGTTTAAGTCTGGAGACATGATTGGCCAGTCCATCACCTTTACCCTCAGCTTCTTTAGCAAGGCAGTGGTCATCTTGGAGGTGTGTTTGGGGGTCGTTATCATGTTGGAATACTGCCCTGCGGCCCAGTCTCTGAAGGAAGGGGGATCATGCTCTGCTTCAGTATGTCACAGTACATGTTGGCATTCATAGTTCCCTCAATGAACTGTAGCTCCCCAGTGCCGGCAGCACTCATGCAGGCCCAGTCCATGACACTCCCACCACCATGCTTGACTGTAGGCAAGACACACTTGTCTTTGTACTCCTCACCTGGTTGCCACACACACTCTTGACACCATCTGAACCAAATAAGTTTATCTTGGTCTCATTGGACCACAGGACATGGTTCCAGCAATCCATGTCCTTAGTCTGCTTGTCTTCAGCAAACTGTTAGCAGGCTTTCTTGTGCATCCATCTTTAGAAGAGGCTTCCTTCTGGGATGACAGCCATGCAGACCAATTTAATGCAGTGTGCAGTGTATGGTCTGAGCACTGACAGGCTGACCCCCCACCCCTTCAACCTCTGCAGTAATGCTGGCATCACTCATACGTCTATTTCCCAAAGACAACCTCTAGATATGATGCTGAGCATGTGCACTCAACTTCTTTGGTCAATCAGGGCGAGGCCTGTTCTGAGTGGAACCTGTCCTGTGAAACTGCTGTATGGTCTTGCCCACCGTGCTGCAGCTCAGTTTCATGGTCTTGGCAATCTTCTTATAGTGTAGGCCATCTTTATGTAGAGCAACAATTATTTTTTTCAGATCCTCAGAGAGTTCTTTGCCATGAGGTGCCATGTTGCACTTCCATTGACCAGTATGAGAGTGTGATAACACCAAATTTAATACACCTGCTGCCCATTTACACCTGAGAACTTGTAACACTAACGAGGTGCAGTTTTTGGCTTGTTTCTGCTATATTGGAGAAACAAGCCAAAAACTGCACCTTCGAATGAACTTACACAGACACTCAATCAAAAACCACTGTGAAACAAAATACTGCACCCCTGTTGGTCACCATTTCACCCAACCTGACCACTCCATCCAAAACCTCAAAATCAAAATTCTCAGAGGCAACTTCAAAAACAACGGAAAGAAAAACCTTTGAAATGAAAATGATAATGCACTTCAACCTGTTTAATTCTGGACTAAATGTGGACTCTGGATTCTTAACACATTATCAAAATTTTTTGTAATGTACTTTCATTTAGTCAATTACATTGTATATTCCACATTCTTTATACATAGGTACACAGGTAAGCCTATGTCCACACTTTTGTCTTTTTTTAACTTTTGTATTCCCCCTGTATATACAATTTCACATCTTTATAGATATTGATTCAATGTTGATATATAACTTTATGTCAGTATATGCTCTATGTAAAGCTATATATTTCCCCTGTCTGTTCTCCTACACTGGACACTGTCTGCCTGTTACCTAAGCCCCCCTCATGATTTTTACGACACCTCCTCCTCTCCCTGCACTGTCTTCTTAGCTATTCTGTGTTTTAAGATACAATCTGTAAATTCCATTGAATTGGTCAGTATTGCTTTAGACTTGATAAAGGAACTCTTCCGAAAGCTTGTCATCTTATAAATGTATAGTTAGTCCAATAAAAAAAGTATCATTGCTCAATGCAATACTCTTGTTATTTTGATATCTAAATCTCTGGACTAACACGGCTACTCCAATCAACGTGTGTGTATATATATATATATATATATATATATATATATAAAAATTTAATGTTGTAAGGTTTCCCTGATTACCTGAAAAATAAGAATCAGGCCACGGTCAATACAGTTTCGCAAATGGCCTAATTCTAACTAATGCCTGGACAAAAGTCTGAACCTCGGGAAGTTTAGCCTATGAAAATGTAAATTAGAAATTAGCGTGCAAACCCTTGTAAAGGCCATCCTGAGAAAACTAAAAAATTCTAAAGGAATACCAAGAAAACTCTCTGGAAGAATACTACTCCAAATATGCCTTCCATATCTTGTGATCACACTTTTGTGTTACAGGTTTCGGTCTTGCATTAAAGTTTCAAAAAACGAATCTGAGAAACCGTCATGTCTCAAAACTAGGCTTCAAACTCCACGCCATTAAATTTAGAGATTTGAGAGCCTCATGGAAAAGAGGACCTAAAAACAACAGGTCTGGTTTTAGAGGAAGAAGCCATGGAGCGCAAGAGGACATCTGCACTATATCCGCATACCAAGTCTTGCGGGGCCAGGCTGGAACAATTAATATTATTGATAGTGACTCCTGTTTGATCCAAAAAATGACTTTTGGAAGAAAACCAAACAAAAGAAACAGGTATGCTAGATGAAAGTCACATGAACACACCAAGGTGTCTAATATGTGAGCCTTTGTATCTTTTGATCTTGCACAATAGCTTAGAAGCATGTGATTTAAGTGAGAGGTCATCAGATCTATGTTCTGTAAGCCCATTTTGATCACTGAGTGAACAAAAATGTCCGAAAGGAGAGACCACTCTCTTGTTTTGACTGATTGCTGAGATGATCCACATCCCAGTTCTTCACACCTGGTATGTGAATTGCCAATAGGGAGCAATTATTCTTCTCTGCCTAAGAAAGAGTTTGACACTTTCTGCATGGCCAATGGACTGCGGTTACCCCCCTTGATATTTTATGTAGGCCACCAACGAGATGTTGTCCAACTGGAAACGGATACACTTTTCCTCCTTCAATAGGGGCCAGGGCTGAAGTGCCAGGTCACTCGAAGTTCCAGAATGTTGATTGGTAACCTTGCCTCTAGAGCATGAAAAACTCCTAACAATCTTCGAGAAACCCAGATTGCCCCCAGTCTGAGAGACTTGCGTTTATCAGCACAATAGACCAATACTGAGAAAAGAAGGATGTCCCAAGGGTCAAAGAAAGACTTTGTGTCCTCAAGAAAAAGTTTGATGTAGAAATCCAAAGCAATCTGTTTTTCCAAATGTAGATAATTTTTTGATCCCTGAGGTAGCATAGCCAATTAAAGGTTGTTGCAAGTGAAAAGGGACAAAAGGAACTGCGTCTGAAGCAGCTACCATAAGACCCACCACCTCCATGCACTGAGCTACCAATGGAATGTAGCTCTTTGTAGGGAGAGACATGCCCTCTGAAACTTTATATTGTGACATTCCATCAGGAACTATATGTGTACGTATTGAGTTCATTATGACTCCTATAAATGCTACCCTTATAACAGGATATAAGGAGCTTTAGGTAAATTTCTACTCCAACCCTGCACTTGAAAAGCTAAGTGTGACGGAACCTACTGTCACTGTGGCCTCTGGAGGGGGCCGTGGGCTAGCCTCCTGCCCACTGATTTTGGCCCGTGAGTCAAGGGCTTTTGGCTTGTCAGGGCATGGGATGGTGCCGGGGAGATGCAGCCCAGCAGTACCCAGAACAGTGGTGCTGGAACAATATGCTGGACAGACTAGGCCGGCGCACCCTTCCCAACTGGGGTTTTGAAACTATTTCTGGGATACTTTTGCCATCACGGCCTGGCCACCATTACCTTTATATTATTGACTTTTAAGTGTTATTTCCACCAAGGATGTGACACTTTATAACTCAGATCTGGGCTGGATCTGCGGTGGGACACTTAAAAATTACCAGTGTAATTTACTTTATGTAGCCAGGGCTATGGAACTGTTTTTAGGCATCTTGGTGGGCACGCTCAGGCTAATCTGGACTTACTGTGTACATGATTCCCAGCACATAGACAAGGGAGGCAGGCAGTAGGATTCATGTAACTACTGATAAGACTTGTGTATGTACCTAGCTAATAATTGGATTAATGTTCAAAGGTAGAAGTGTCTTGTTTCTATTGGTTGTACATCTTATCTTATCTATGCTAATATTCCCAGGAAGGGACTGTCCTCCTGGAGGGGGGATAAAGTGTGTGTTTCTTGTTTTAATAAACAGTTACTCTTTGGTTTTACCTCAACCTGAGTCCTGTCTCTTGTTTTGGCTGGTGTCAGCTTTCTGTTAGCTGGAGGGGTTTGGAGGGCAGGAGGCACCTTTTGGTGGATGTACCCAGTCGTGGTACTAGGCGGTCCGTCACAGACAGAAAATAAGCTTGCACTTGTATGTCATCCAGATACGGAGCAACTGAAATGTCAGGATTCTGATCACCGGCAAGATTGTATCCATCACAGAGTGGCAAACTGGCAATGTTTGTTCTGGATTAGGCGTTAGATGACACTACTATGTAGAATTATTTTAATGAAGGTTATTACCACTTGAATTTTATCCGTTAGTTGATATTATTTGTGGCTAGATGGTGCTATGTATCTAAGCAAACTTTATTTACAATTTCAGATACTGAAAAAGAGCGATACTGTGTAAGCATTTATTTATACCTCCATTCTGTGTTCAGCATGTATGTCACAGACATGTATTAAAAATATGAAACTTTTATTGAAGAAATAAACGTAAAAAGTGGGTTTATTAAAAATGTCCAATGCTGGTAAGAGTTAAGCTAGAATCAGTTTATAGTAGCATACACATGCTACATAATATAACAATACCACCTAATATTGAATTAAACCATATGTACTGGTATTAAAGTATACGCAGTAAGTATGCAGAGGATTAAATGGAGTAAGTTGCCTAATCAAAATTATGTAAAGTATGTCAAATCCCTGAATAGTTATTGTCATCTTGAAGTGCAAAGTAGGGTAAAAAATATTTGTCAGTAACACCCTTCTTGTATTATTATATTTCAAGATAACTAGGCAGATATATTGCAATCATTGAAATATTTATGCAATCTAAAAGTTAATCTCAGTGTAGCAGTATTTTATTCATTATGTTTTGTTAACAAGATGATGTTATTGTTGCAAAATATATTCCCACAGGTGCCTATCCTATGCAATAATGCTGTAGTATTAGTGAGATGTAACAAACTGCTTAACTTTCATACGCCTAGATTACGAGTTCTGCGTTAGCTTTAAAAATCAGCGTTAAGGGGTCCTAACGCTGCTTTTTAACGCCCGCTGGTATTACGAGTATGGCAGGTACAGGTGTACCGCTCACTTTTCTTCCACGACTTTTGGCTACCGCAAATCCCCTTACGTCAATTGCGTATCCTATCTTTTTAATGGGATTTGCCCAACGCTGGTATTACAAGTCTTGGAAGAAGTGAGCGGTATAGCCTCTACCTCCAAGACTCCTACCGCATAAAAAAGTCAGTAGTTAAGAGTTTTATGGGCTAACGCTGGAACATAAAGCTCTTAACTACAGTGCTACAAAGTACACTAACACCCATAAACAACCTATGAACCCCTAAACCGAGGCCCCCCCACATCGCAAACACTATAATAAAATTATTTAACCCCTAATCTGCCGACCGGACATCGCCACCACCTACATTATACCTATGAAGCCCTAATCTGCTGCACCTAACATCGCTGACACCTACTTTATATTTATTAACCCCTAATCTGACCCCACAACATCGCCGCCACCTACCTACACTTATTAACCCCTAATCTGCCGACTGGACATCGCCGCCACTATAATAAATGTATTAACCCCTAAACCACCACAATCCCGCCTCGCAAACACTATAATAAATTGTATTAACCCCTAATCTGCCCCCCCAACATCGCTGCCACCTACCTACAATTATTAACCCCTAATCTCCCACCCCCAACGTCGCCGCTACTATAATAAAGTTATTAACCCCTAAACCTAAGTCTAACCCTAACACCCCCCTAACTTAAATATAATTTAAATAAAACAAAATAAAATTACTATAATTAAATAAATTAATCCTATTTAAAACTAAATACTTACCTATAAAATAAACCATAAGATAGCTACAATATAACTAATAGTTACATTGTAGCTATTTTAGGATTTATATTTATTTTACAGGCAACTTTGTATTTATTTTAACTAGGTACATTAGCTATTAAATAGTTAATAACTATTTAATAGCTACCTAGTTAAAATAATTAAAAAATTACATGTAAAATAAATCCTAACCTAAGTTACAAATACACCTAACACTACACTATCAATAAATTAATTAAATAAATTAACTACAATTATCTAAACTAAAATACAATTAAATAAACTAAACTATAGTACAAAAAAAACAAACAAACACTAAATTACAAAAAATAACAAAATATTACAAGAATTTTAATCTAATTACACCTAATCTAATCACCCTAATAAAATAAAAAAGGTCCCCAAAATAATAAAATTCCCTACCCTATACTAAATTACAAAAGTAATCAGCTCTTTTACCAGCCCTTAAAAGGGCTTTTTGTGGGGCATTGCCCCAAAGTAATCAGCTCTTTTACCTGTAAAAAAAAAAATACAAGACCCCCCCCAACATTAAAACCCATCACCCACACACTCCTACTCTAAAACCCACCCGATCCCCCCTTAAAAAAAACCTAACAATAACCCCCTGAAGATCACCCTACCTTGAGCCGTGTTCACCCAGCCGGGCTGAATTCTTCATCCAATCCATCCAATTTTGTAATTATTTTAACTAGGTAGCTATTAAATAGTTATTAACTATTTAATAGCTATTGCATCTAGTTAATATAAATACAAAGTTGCCTGTAAAATAAATATAAATCCTAAAATAGCTACAATGTAACTATTATTTATATTGTAGCTATATTAGGGTTTATTTTATAGGTAAGTATTTAGTTTTAAATAGGATTCATTTATTTAATTAAAGTAATTTTTTTTCTTTTTATTTAAATTATATTTAAGTTAGGGGGGTGTTAGGGTTAGACTTAGGTTTAGGGGTTAATAACTTTATTATAGTAGTGGCGACGTTGGGGGCGGGAGATTAGGGGTTAATAATTGTAGGTAGGTGGCGGCGACGTTGGGGGTGCAGAATAGGGGTTAATAAAAATTATTATAGTGTTTGCAAGGCGGGATTGCGGCGGTTTAGGGGTTAATACATTTATTATAGTGGCGGCGATGTCCGGCCGGCAGATTAGGGGTTAATAAGTGTAGGTAGGTGGTGGCGGCGACGTTGGGGGCGGAAGATTAGGGGTTAATAAATATAATATAGGTGTCGGCAATGTTAGGGGCAGCAGATTAGGGGTTCATAGGGATAATGTAGGTGGCGGCGGTGTCCGGAGAGGCAAATTAGGGGTTAATAGTATAATGCAGGTGGCGACGATGTTGGGGGCAGAAGATTAGAGGTTAATTAGTGTAAGGTTAGGGGTGTTTAGACTCAGGGTTCATGTTAGGGTGTTGGGTGTAGACTTAGAAAGTGTTTCCCCATAGGAAACAATGGGGCTGCGTTAGGAGCTGAACGCTGCTTTTTTGGAGGTGTTAGGTTTTTTTTCAGCCAGCTCAGCCCCATTGTTTCCTATGGGGAAATTGTGCATGAGCAAGTTTTTCCAGCTTACTGATACCGTAAGCAACGCTGTTATTACAGGTAGAAGTGGAGCTAAATTATGCTCAACGCTCACTTTTCTGAGGCTAACGCAGCCATTCAGAAAACTTGTAATACCAGCGTTGTTTAAAGTGAGCGCTGGAAAAAAAAGGAGCGTTAGCAACGCAAGTTTTTACCGACAAAACTCGTAATCTAGGCGATAGTTTCCACACATTGTACATAAAGTCTAAATATCTTTGCAATAATCATTAGTATTGGGGGATATACATTTTACAATCTAATGCATCAACGGATGCATCATTATGATGTCCCATAAGTCTAAACATTAAATAGTGTGTGTTAAGATTAGAAGTTCCAAATCTATAAATTACTGCAAATGTTTCTCTCGATTGGGCTGTAAGAAATAATATTCAGAGACGCACTTGAATCCACATTAATAATTATCCCTGAAGTGTTGAGTTAACATGTGGAAAACGGATCTGTTGTGTTTTTATATATATATATATATATATATATATATATATATATATATATTACATATATACATACTGTACAATATATATATATATATATACACACACACAGTATATATCAGCAAAGAAGGCAGTGAACAATTGTCTTTATTCTTTAACCTTTCAATCTTTTATTAAAAAAATACACAAAAATACTCTGCTCTCATGGATATCAAACAATTGTAAAGAAAAAAAAAAGTTTGATCCAAAAAAATAATAATAAAATCTTTGTTAAATATATGTGTGGCACAATTTTTGGCACCCTTTTAGTCAATACTTTGTGCTACCTCTCTTTGCCAAGACAGAAGCTCTGAGTCTTCTCCTATAATACTAAAACATTATTGGTAGGGAGAAAGTATTACCATTAATGCCCCACTAAGAATTAGATACCACAAATTAGATCCAATTTAAATAATACAGGTTATATTACAGTAATATATAAATAGTATAGAAATTGTATAGAAATTGTGGGGGGTGCTCACTGCCCAAAATATATTAGGCAAAAAAGAAAAAGTCTAGAGCACTCAGAGAATGTATATTAATAAGTACAAAGGTAATGGCAGGGGAATCCACCAACAAGGAAACAAATACAACTTAATATTTAATTGTCATTATTAAAAATCTGTATGGACAAGTGTGTGTATTAAAACTTAAGATTAAGATAGGAGTTTTGAGTACCAGTATACACAAATTCCCGCCTCTCCCCCCTTCAATCCATCTTAAATGCCTCTGCCAGGCTGATCCACCTTCCCGTCGCTCTGTATCTGCTGCACCTCTCTACTAGTCCCTTCATTGGCTCCCCATACACAGCAGAATATAAAGTAAATTTATGCATACCTGATAAATTAATTTCTTCTACGATATGACGAGTCCACGGATTTCATCCTTGTGGGATATTAACCTCCTGCTAACAGGAAATGGCAAAGAGCACCACAGCAGAGCTGTATATATAGCTCCTCCCTTCCCTCCACCCCAGTCATTCGACCGAAGGTTTAGGAAGAGAAAGGAAAAACTAAAAGGTGCAGAGGTGACTGAAGTTACAAAAAATATAATTCAAATCTGTCTGAAAAATGACAGGGAGGGCCGTGGACTCGTCGTATCGTAGAAGAAATTAATTTATCAGGTAAGCATTTATTTACTTTTCTTCTACAAAATACGACGAGTCCACGGATTTCATCCTTACTTGTGGGATACAATACCAAAGCTACAGGACACGGATGAAACGGGAGGGACAAGACAGAGACCTAAACGGAAGGCACCACTGCTTGAAAAACTTTTCTCCCAAAAACAGCCGCAGAAGAAGCAAAAGTATCAAATTTGTAAAATTTGGAAAAAGTATGAAGAGACGACCAAGTCGCAGCCTTGCAAATCTGTTCAACAGAAGCATCGTTTTTAAAAGCCCATGTGGAAGCCACAGCCCTAGTAGAATTAGCCGTAATTCTTTCAGGAGGCTGCTGTCCAGCAGTCTCATATGCCAGGCGGATGATACTCTTCAGCCAAAAAGAAAGAGAGGTAGCCGTAGCTTTCTGACCCCTACGCTTTCTAGAATAAACAATGAATAATGAAGATGATTGACAGAAATCCTTAGTCACCTGCAAGTAAAAAACTTCAAGGCACAGACCACATCCAGGTTATGTAACAGACGCTCCTTCTTAGAAGAAGGATTAGGACACAAGGAAGGAACAACAATTTCCTGATTAATATTCTTATTTGAAACAACCTTAGGAAGGAATCCAGGTTTGGTACGCAAAACCACCTTATCAGAATGAAAGATAAGATAAGGCGAATCACATTGTAATGCTGAAAGCTCAGAAACTCTACGAGCAGAAGTAATAGCAACCAAAAACAAAACTTTCCAAGATAATAGTTTAATATCAATGGAATGCATGGGTTCAAATGGAACCCCTTGAAGAACTCTAAGAACTAAATTCAAACTCCAAGGTGGAGTAATTGGTCTAAATACAGGCTTAATTCTGGTTAGAGCCTGACAAAAAGACTGAACATCTGCCAGATGTTTGTGTAGCAAAATTGACAAAGCAGAAATCTGTCCCTTTAAGGAACTCGCTGATAATCCTTTCTCCAATCCTTCTTGGAGAAAAGACAAAATCCTGGGAATCCTAACTTTACTCCATGAGTAGCCCTTGGATTCACACCAAAAACATAATTTATGTAAGAACTTACCTGATAAATTAATATCTTTCATATTAGCAAGATTCCATGAGCTAGTGACGTATGGGATATACATTCCTACCAGGAGGGGCAAAGTTTCCCAAACCTCAAAATGCCTACAAATACACCCCTCACCACACCCACAAATCAGTTTAACGAATAGCCAAGAAGTGGGGTGATAAGAAAAAGTGCGAAGCATAAAAAATAAGGAATTGGAATAATTGTGCTTTATACAAAAAAATCATAACCACCACAAAAAGGGCGGGCCTCATGGACTCTTGCTAATATGAAAGAAATGAATTTATCAGGTAAGTTCTTACATAAATTATGTTTTCTTTCATGTAATTAGCAAGAGTCCATGAGCTAGTGACGTATGGGATAATGACTACCCAAGATGTGGATCTTTCCACGCAAGAGTCACTAGAGAGGGAGGGATAAAATAAAGACAGCCAATTCCGCTGAAAAAAATAATCCACACCCAAAATAAAGATTAAATGAAAAAATAAGCAGAAGATTCAAACTGAAACAGCTGCCTGAAGTACTTTTCTACCAAAAACAGCTTCAGAAGAAGAAAACACATCAAAATGGTAGAATTTAGTAAAAGTATGCAAAGAAGACCAAGTTGCTGCTTTGCAAATCTGATCAATTGAAGCTTGATTCCTAAACGCCCAGGAAGTAGAAACTGACCTAGTAGAATGAGCTGTAATCCTCTGAGGCGGAGTTTTACCCGACTCAACATAGGCATGATGAATTAAAGATTTCAACCAAGATGCCAAAGAAATGGCAGAAGCTTTCTGGCCTTTTCTAGAACCAGAAAAGATGACAAATAGACTAGAAGTCTTTCGGAAAGTCTAAGTAGCTTCAACATAATATTTCAAAGCTCTAACAACATCCAAAGAATGCAATGATTTCTCCTTAGAATTCTTAGGATTAGGACATAATGAAGGAACCACAATTTCTCTACTAATGTTGGAATTCACAACTTTAGGTAAAAATTCAAAAGAAGTTCGCAACACCGCCTTATCCTGATGAAAAATCAGAAAGGGAGACTCACAAGAAAGAGCAGACAATTCAGAGACTCTTCTGGCAGAAGAGATGGCCAAAAGGAACAAAACTTTCCAAGAAAGAAATTGAATGTCCAATGAATGCATGGGTTCAAATGGAGGAGCTTGAAGAGCTCCCAGAACCAAATTCAAACTCCAAGGAGGAGAAATTGACTTAATGACAGGTTTTATACGAACCAAGGCTTGTACAAAACAATGAATATCAGGAAGATTAGCAATCTTTCTGTGAAAAAGAACAGAAAGAGCAGATATTTGTCCTTTCAAGGAACTTGCGGACAAACCTTTATCTAAACCATCCTGAAGAAACTGTAAAATTCTCGGAATTCTAAAAGAATGCCAGGAAAAATGATGAGAAAGACACCAAGAAATATAAGTCTTCCAGACTCTATAATATATCTCTCTAGATACAGATTTACGAGCCTGTAACATAGTATTAATCACAGAGTCAGAGAAACCTCTTTGACTAAGAATCAAGCGTTCAATCTCCATACCTTTAAATTTAAGGATTTGAGATCCTGATGGAAAAAAGGACCTTGCGATAGAAGGTCTGGTCTTAACGGAAGAGACCACGGTTGGCAAGAAGCCATCCGGACAAGATCCGCATACCAAAACCTGTGAGGCCATGCTGGAGCTACCAGCAGAACAAACGAGCACTCCTTCAGAATCTTGGAGATTACTCTTGGAAGAAGAACTAGATGCGGAAAGATATAGGCAGGATGATACTTCCAAGGAAGTGATAATGCATCCACTGCCTCCGCCAGAGGATCCCGGGATCTGGACAGATACCTGGGAAGTTTCTTGTTTAGATGAGAAGCCATCAGATCTATTTCTGGAAGTTCCCACATTTGAACAATCTGAAGAAATACCTCTGGGTGAAGAGACCATTCGCCCGGATGCAACGTTTGGCGACTGAGATAATCCGCTTCCCAATTGTCTATACCTGGGATATGAACCGCAGAGATTAGACAGGAGCTGGATTCCGCCCAAACCAGAATTCGAGATACTTCTTTCATAGCCAGAGGACTGTGAGTCCCTCCTTGATGATTGATGTATGCCACAGTTGTGACATTGTCTGTCTGAAAACAAATGAACGATTCTCTCTTCAGAAGAGGCCAAGACTGAAGAGCTCTGAAAATTGCACGGAGTTCCAAAATATTGATCGGTAATCTCACCTCCTGAGATTCCCAAACCCCTTGTGCCGTCAGAGACCCCCACACAGCTCCCCAACCTGTAAGACTTGCATCTGTTGAAATTACAGTCCAGGTCGGAAGAACAAAACAAGCCCCCTGAACTAAACGATGGTGATCTGTCCACCACGTCAGAGAGTGACGTACAATCGGCTTTAAAGATATTAATTGAGATATCTTTGTGTAATTCCTGCACCATTGGTTCAGCATACAGAGCTGAAGAGGTCGCATGTGAAAATGAGCAAAGGGGATCGCGTCCGATGCAGCAGTCATAAGACCTAGAATTTCCATGCATAAGGCTACCAAAGGGAATGATTGTGACTGAAGGTTTCGACAAGCTGAAATCAATTTTAGACGTCTCTTGTCTGTCAAAGACAGAGTCATGGACACTGAATCTATCTGGAAACCCAAAAAGGTTACCCTTGTCTGAGGAATCAATGAACTTTTTAGTGAATTGATCCTCCAACCATGATCTTGAAGAAACAACACAAGTCGATTCGTATGAGATTCTGCTAAATGTGAAGACTGAGCAAGTACCAAGATATCGTCCAAATAAGGAAATACCACAATACCCTGTTCTCTGATTACAGACACAAGGGCACCGAGAACCTTTGTAAAAATTCTTGGAGCTGTTGCTAGGCCAAACGGCAGAGCCACAAACTGGTAATGCTTGTCCAGGAAAGAGAATCTCAGAAACTGATAGTGAGCTGGATGAATCGGAATATGCAGATATGCATCCTGTAAATCTATTGTAGACATATAATGCCCTTGCTGAACAAAAGGCAGGATAGTCCTTACAGTTACCATTTGAATGTTGGTATCCTTACATAACGATTCAATATTTTTAGATCCAGAACTGGTCTGAAGGAATTCTCCTTCTTTGGTACAATGAAGAGATTCGAATAAAACCCCAGCCCCTGTTCTAGAACTGGAACTGGCATAATTACTCCAGCCAACTCTAGATCTGAAACACATTTCAGAAATGCTTGAGCTTTCGCTGGGTTTACTGGGACACGGGAAAGAAAAAATCTCTTTGCAGGAGGTCTTATCTTGAAACCAATTCTGTACCCTTCTGAAACAATGTTCTGAATCCAAAGATTGTGAACGGAATTGATCCAAATTTCTTTGAAAAAACGTAATCTGCCCCCTACCAGCTGAGCTGGAATGAGGGCCGCACCTTCATGTGGACTTAGAAGCTGGCTTTGCTTTTCTAGAAGGCTTGGATTTATTCCAGACTGGAGATGGTTTCCAAACTGAAACTGCTCCTGAGGATGAAGGATCAGGCTTTTGTTCTTTGTTGAAACGAAAGGAACGAAAACGATTATTAGCCCTGTTTTTACCCTTAGATTTTTTATCCTGCGGTAAAAAAGTTCCTTTCCCACCAGTAACAGTTGAGATAATAGAATCCAACTGAGAACCAAATAATTTATTACCCTGGAAAGAAAGGGAAAGTAGAGTCGATTTAGAAGACATATCAGCATTCCAAGTTTTAAGCCATAAAGCTCTTCTAGCTAAAATAGCTAGAGACATAAACCTGACATCAACTCTAATAATATCAAAAATGGCATCACAGATAAAATTATTAGCATGTTGAAGAAGAATAATAATGCTATGAGAATCATGATCTGTTACTTGTTGCGCTAAAGTTTCCAACCAAAAAGTTGAAGCTGCAGCAACATCCGCCAAAGATATAGCAGGTCTAAGAAGATTACCTGAACACAAATAAGCTTTTCTTAGAAAGGATTCAATTTTCCTATCTAAAGGATCCTTAAAGGAAGTACCATCTGCCGTAGGAATAGTAGTACGTTTAGCAAGGGTAGAGATAGCCCCATCAACCTTAGGGATTTTGTCCCAAAACTCTAATCTGTCAGACGGCACAGGATATAATTGCTTAAAACGTTTAGAAGGAGTAAATGAATTACCCAAATTATTCCATTCCCTGGAAATTACTTCAGAAATAGCACCAGGAACAGGAAAAACTTCTGGAATAACTACAGGAGATTTAAAGACCTTGTCTAAACGTTTAGATTTAGTATCAAGAGGACCAGAATCCTCAATTTCTAATGCAATTAGGACTTCTTTAAGTAAAGAACAGATAAATTCCATTTTAAATAAATATGAAGATTTATCAGCATCAACCTCTGAGACAGAATCCTCTGAACCAGAAGAATCATCAGAATCAGAATGATGATGTTCATTTAAAAATTCATCTGGATAAAGAGAAGTTTTAAAATACTTTTTATGTTTACCAGAAGGAGGAATAACAGACATAGCCTTCTTAATGGATTCAGAAACAAAATCTCTTATGTTATCAGGAACATTCTGAACATTAGATGTTGATGGAACTGCAACAGGTAATGGTACTTTACTAAAGGAAATATTTTCTGCATTAACAAGTTTGTCATGACATTTAATACAAACAACAGCTGGAGGAACAGCTACCAAAAGTTTACAGCAGATACACTTAGCTTTGGTAGTTCCAGCACCAGGCAGCGATTTTCCTGAAGTATCTTCTGATTCAGATGCAACGTGAGACATCTTGCAATATGTAAGAGAAAAAACAACATATAAAGCAAAATTGATCAAATTCCTTAAATGACAGTTTCAGGAATGGGAAAAAATGCCAAAGAACAAGCTTCTAGCAACCAGAAGCAATGAAAAATGAGACTTAAATAATGTGGAGACAAAAGCGACGCCCATATTTTTTTAGCGCCAAATAAGACGCCCACATTATTTGGCGCCTAAATGCTTTTGGCGCCAAAAATGACGCCACATCCGGAAACGCCGACATTTTTGGCGCAAAAGAACGTCAAAAATGACGCAACTTCCGGCGACACGTATGACGCCGGAAACGGAAAAGATTTTTTGCACCAAAAAAATCTGCGCCAAGAATGACGCAATAAAATGAAGCATTTTCAGCCCCCGCGAGCCTAACAGCCCACAGGGAAAAAAGTCAAATTTTTTAAGGTAAGAAAAAATGATTGATTCAAATGCATTATCCCAAATATGAAACTGACTGTCTGAAATAAGGGAATGTTGAAACATCCCTGAGTCAAGGCAAATAAATGTTTGAATACATATATTTAGAACTTTATAAAAAGTGCCCAACCATAGCTTTAGAGTGGTCACAGAAAATAAAGACTTACTTACCCCAGGACACTCATCTACATGTTGTAGAAAGCCAAACCAGTACTGAAACGAAAATCAGCAGAGGTAATGGTATATATATATATATATAAGAGTATATCGTCGATCTGAAAAGGGAGGTAAGAGATGAATCTCCACGACCGATAACAGAGAACCTATGAAATAGACCCCGTAGAAGGAGACATTGAATTCAAATAGGCAATACTCTCCTCACATCCCTCTGACATTCACTGCACGCTGAGAGGAAATACGGGCTCCAACTTGCTGCGGAGCGCATATCAACCGTAGAATCTAGCACAAACTTACTTCACCACCTCCATAGGAGGCAAAGTTTGTAAAACTGATTTGTGGGTGTGGTGAGGAGTGTATTTGTAGGCATTTTGAGCTTTGGAAACTTTGCCCCTCCTGGTAGGAATGTATATCCCATACGTCACTAGCTCATGGACTCTTGCTAGCTTACATGAAAGAAAAAGATATTTACACCATATCTTATGATAGATCTTTTTAGTGACAGGCCTTACGTGCCTGTATCAAAAGTATTGAAGACCGAATTGGAGAATCCCCCAGCTTAGATCAAATCAAGCGTTCAATCTCCAAGCAGTCAGCTGCAGAGAATTTAGATTTGGATGCTGGAAAGGTCCTTGAATGAGAAGGTCCTGTCTCAATGGAAGTTTCCACGGTGGCAGAGAGGACATGTCCACTAGATCCGCATACCAAGTCCTTGCGTGGCCACGCAGGCGTGATTAGAATTACTGAAGCTCTCTCCTGTTTAATCCGAGCAATCACGCGTGGAAGGAGAGGAAACGGTGGAAACACATAAGCTAGGCTGAACGACCAAGGCATCTATCAGTTCGGCCTGAGGATCCCTTGACCTGGATCTGTATCTTGGAAGCTTGGCATTCTGACGAGATGCCATTAGATCCAATTCCGGTCTGCCCCAACGGAGAATCAGTGAAGCAAACACCTCCCGGTGGAGTTCCTACTCCCCCGGATGAAAAGTCTGTCGACTTAGAAAAACATAAGTTATGTAAGAATTTACCTGATAAATTAATTTCTTTCATATTGGCAAGAGTCCATGAGCTAGTGACGTATGGTATATACATTCCTACCAGGAGGGGCAAAGTTTCCCAAACCTCAAATGCCTATAAATACACCCCCCCCCCCCACAATTCAGTTTAATGAATAGCCAAGAAGTGGGGTGATAAGAAAGGAGCGAAAGCATCAACAAGGAATTGGAATAATTGTGCTTTATACAAAAAGATCATAACCACCATAAAAAAGGGTGGGCCTCATGGACTCTTGCCAATATGAAAGAAATGAATTTATCAGGTAAATTCTTACATGAATTATGTTTTCTTTCATGTAATTGGCAAGAGTCCATAAGCTAGTGACGTATGGGATAGCAAATACCCAAGATGTGGAAACTCCACGCAAGAGTCACTAGAGAGGGAGAGGGATAAAAATAAAGACAGCTAATTCCGCTGAAAAATAAATCCACATCCCCAAATCAAAGTTTTAATCTTTATAATGAAAAAAACCTGAAATTATAAGCACAAGAAATCAAACTGAAACAGCTTCCTGAAGTACTTTTCTACCAAAAACTGCTTCTGGGGGGGCGGAGCCTGCACTCAAAGCGGCAAGACATGTCTTCATGAAGCTCTCTGTTTCTGAACCTATTTTCATAAGCTAATTATAGTAAAGATATAGTATTTATTGCTTTGGAGTAGATATATATCTTTGAGAATGGATATATCTTCAAAGTGAAGGTTTTGACAGTGTTTGTGCCTATGCTCTTTGGGTCAGCTGCGTAACAGATTCCTTCATAGCCCTGGAAGCCATCTTTGCAAAATACTGCATCCACACACGGAGCCAAGTAACAGAAGGGGACCCTGTGGAGGATATGGAGCGTAGGTCTGGGGCTGCCGTATAATAACCCCCCCCCCCGAACTCCGGGGTTACGAGATCCTGTAACAGGATTAAAAACTTCCACTCTTGTGCATATCAATTTAAGCAAATTAACTATAACACCCCCCCCCCGTTCTTTGAGGTTGGCAGGTCTAAGCAGTCGGGACTAAGGTTAACCGGGAGTGGGAGCTAACTTTGGGGGCTACTTTGCCAGAGACTTGTGTCACAACTATCACGTGCGGTGAATATTGGAGGACATTTCTGAACTGGGTATGGAGGCCCTCGCAGCCGTAGATGCCTGGGAGCACACTATACGCACCGCGATCTCGCAGAGCTACGAGCAGCTGCAGGAAGACCTTTGCTCACTAATCTCAGCTGCTATGGCTCAGTGTGCCGCACCCTCCCTGGAACCCTCTGAGCAAAGCCTTGGATTAGATGGATTAGATGAGTTCTCCCCTTACCAGGAGCCGCCTGTAAAGATTGGAGGTCCCCCTGCCTACTGTATCAAGCCTGGTGAGTTGACTACAGCACAATGCCCTACACAAGGCCCTACCGACACTGAGACTGAGATGGCTGGTCCGTCCAACGCAAGGGAGACATGGCTCATCACCAAAAAGGAACCAGATATATACCGGGACTGTGGAAGCCAAGGAGATTCAGAAGCCTTGATTTTTGTGTATAACAGGTTTGACCTGCTGGCGCTAGGGACATCTATCCATATTTCTCAGCTAGAGACTTTCCTTACCCCTAGAGAGCCCAAATATATCAATAATCCTGCACAGTATCTCTGCTCCAGTGTCGCACCAAACTTGCTTACCCAGCTGGTCATTGTCCCTAACCGCACGAGGTTGGGTATCGGCTAACAATTTATAAAGGACATGGAGGTTCAGCCATCCAGCCCGAGACAAGATGGACGCTAGTGACTGTCTTAGGCTTCCTTTGGGTTGGGAGCTCTGACCTCTTATACTAAATGTTTCTATACCGCAATATAGCTCCATCTTGCCCAACATGTTCCTTTAAAAGTTCCTCTATATCAGTTCAATATTTCATAATAAGTTAAAGTGTGGTTTATGTTTATTTTGTTTCTTGCTTTTGTACATGTCTATTGGCGGTTAATTATGGATATATACAATTCAATTCATTTTTTAACAAGGTTTGGGTATACAGTAATACCTATAATTATTTTGTGAAGAATCTATATATTATGTCCCTGAATTGTTGCAATAACCGTGTCAGTGTTAAAGGGGACTTCATATACCTCACTAGCTATCTTTACCCTTAGTTGTTTATATTTTGTGTTTTAAGAGGTTGTCAGCTATGGGCTCACAAACTCTAGCATCATAGTAAGGGGATCTGGTTGGCCTGGCATCCTTCTGGGCTGCCTGCGGCCGAGGCAGTGTGGTGGACTGGGAGATCTTTTGTAACCCCAATCAGTAGCGCCCTTACTCCAGTTAAATACTAATATAGCCTGTTGGCGCTTTTAGGTTTACTTCCCTACATATATTGCTTATGGGTATTATTCTTAACTTAGCACAATACGATCCTACATATTAAGTAATGTAACCAGCTAGCCTAGCCCTCTTATCGCTATAGCTCCTTGGATCCCAACCTTGTTTAAGTATTATTTCTATTTTTCACCCCCATGTTTCAGCCATACTTGGCGCTTACATTTTACCAGTTTTACCAGCTTTAAACAGCCGCTACCAATATATCCTCTTAATGTACATCTGTAGTGTGGACAGTATAGTATACACAAGGCTTTCCTATTACATCATGTTCAGTTTATTGCATGTATGAAGCGCTACTGTTATCACAGAACTGATTCAAATATGAGCATAGGTCCTGGAGACAATAGCTAGCTACCACAGTTTCTTTATTCCTGCAGTAGTCTCTGCATCCTAACTGGGGTAGAGCACCTCTTATAGCCTTAACCCTATTCTTATTGTGTGGCATTAATGTATATGCAACCTGCCGCTGGTATCATGGATATAATATAGTGGGAGCCTGCCTGTTAGGTAGCATAGCATATTAACTCCTTCCTAATGACAACTCTAATGCTCACTCAATGTCAGCTTCGAACGGCCCCTATAGATCTGTAGCTCCAGTTTAGGTTTGACACAGGAAGAAACAGTGACTGATTTTCTTAGACTCCCTACTGCTTTGTTATGTAAGTCTTCTATAAGCTGCTTAGCCTGCTATATTTATTATTTCTTTACTCATTCAGGTCCAAGAGTGACCATGTTGAACATTAAGGCGCCTCCCTGAGCTTTTCAACCTACATGGGCCCATGAGTGGCCCCTCTTAACAATGGAGGAGCAATCATCCTTCTATAAATCGGAAAATATGAGGTTTATCTTTAGTAATATTTACACAACTGTGAAACAACAGATTTGATTGCACAACATGATTCCTATGTTTCTTTTCTGTTTATATATGTGATTTTTGTATTACAATATGCTTGTTGTTGTACATTCTTAACCTCAATAAAAATTTATAAACAAAAAAAAAAAACTGCTTCTGAAGAAGAGAAAACATCAAAATGGTAGAATTTAGTAAAAGTATGCAAAGAAGACCAAGTTGCTGCTTTGCATATCTGATAAACAGAAGCTTCATTCTTAAAAGCCCAGGAAGTAGAAACTGACCTAGTAGAATGAACCGTAATCCTCTGAGGCGGGGACTTACCCGACTCTAAATAAGCATGATGAATTAAAAGCTTTAACCAAGATGCCAAAGAAATGGCAGAAGCCTTCTGACCTTTCCTAGAACCAGAAAAGATAACAAATAGACTAGAAGTCTTTCTGAAATCTTTAGTAGCTTCAACATAATATTTCAAAGCTCTAACCACATCCAAAGAATGTAAAGATCTCTCCAGAGTATTCTTTGGATTAGGACACAATGAAGGGACAACAATTTCTCTACTAATGTTGTTGGAATTCACAACTTTAGGTAAAAATTTAAATGAAGTCCGCAAAACCGCCTTATCCTGATGAAAAATCAGAAAAGGAGACTCACAAGAAAGAGCAGATAATTCAGAAACTCTTCTAGCAGAAGAAATGGCCAAAAGGAACAGTACTTTCCAAGAAAGTAATTTAATGTCCAGAGAATGCATAGGCTCAAATGGAGGAGCCTGTAAAGCCCTCAAAACCAAATTAAGACTCCAAGGAGGATAGATTGACTTAATGACAGGCTTGATACGAACCAAAGCCTGTACAAAACAATGAATATCAGGAAGATTAGCAATTTCTGTGAAACAGAACAGAAAGAGCAGAGATTTGTTTCAAGGAACTTGCAGACAAACCCTTATCCAAACCATCCTGAAGAAACTGTAAAATTCTAGGAATTCTAAAAGAATGCCAAGAGAATTTATGAGAAGAACACCATGAAATGTAAGTCTACCAAACTCTGTAATAAATCTTTCTAGATACAGATTTAAGAGCCTGCAACATAGTATAAATCACTGAGTCAGAGAAACCTCTATGACTAAGCACTAAGCGTTCAATCTCCATACCTTCAAATTTAATGATTTGAGATCCTGATGGAAAAATGGGCTTTGAGATAGGTCTGGCCTTAACGGAAGTGGGCAAGGTTGGCAACTGGACATCCGAACAAGATCCGCATACCAAAACCTGTGAGGCCATGCTGGAGCCACCAGCAGTACAAATGAACGCTCCATTATGATTTTGGAAATCACTCTTGGAAGAAGAACTAGAGGCGGAAAGATATAAGCAGGTTGAAAACTCCAAGGAAGTGTCAACGCATCCACTGCTTCTGCCTGAGGATCCCTGGACCTGGACAGATACCTGGGAAGTTTCCTGTTTAGATGAGAAGCCATCAGATCTATTTCTGGAAGCCCCCACATCTGAACAATCTGAAAAAACACATCTGGGTGAAGAGACCACTCTCCCGGATGTAAAGTCTGGCGACTGAGATAATCCGCTTCCCAATTGTCTATACCTGGGATATGGACTGCAGAAATTAGACAGGAGCTGGATTCCGCCCATGCAAGTATCCGAGATACTTCTTTCATAGCTTGAGGACTGTGAGTCCCACCTTGATGATTGACATATGCCACGGTTGTGACATTGTCTGTTTGAAAACAAATAAACGGTTCTTTCTTCAGAAGAGGCCAAAACTGAAGAGCTCTGAGAATCGCACGGAGTTCCAAAATATTGATTGGTAATCTCGCCTCTTGAGACTTCCAAACCCCCTGCGCTGTCAGAGATCCCCAGAAAGCTCCCCAACCTGAAAGACTCGCATCTGTTGTGATCACAGTCCAAGCTGGACGAACAAAAGAAGCCCCTTGAACTAAACAATGGTGATCTAACCACCAAGTCAGAGATAGTCGAACATTGGGATTTAAGGATATTAATTGTGATATCTTTGTATAATCCCTGCACCATTGGCTCAGCATACAAAGCTGAAGAGGTCTCATGTGAAAATGAGTAAAGGGGATCGCGTCCGATGCTGCAGTCACGAGACCTAAAACCTCCATGCACATAGCTACTGAAGGGAATGATTGAAACTGAAGGTTTCGACAAGCTGAAATCAATTTCAGACGTCTTTTGTCTGTTAGAGACAAAGTCATGGATAGAGTCTATTTGGAATCCTAAAAAGGTGACCCTTGTCTGAGGAATCAAGGAACTTTTTGGTAAATTGATCCTCCAACCATGTCTTTGAAGAAACAAAACTAGTTGATTCGTGTGAGATTCTGCAGAATGTAAAGACTGAGCAAGTACCAAGATATCGTCCAAATAAGGAAACACATCCTTGGATCTGTTGCTAGGCCAAAAGCAAGAGCAACAAATTGGTAATGCTTGTCTAGAAAAGAAAATCTCAGGAACTGATAGTGATCTGGATGAATCGGAATATGAAGATATGCATCCTGTAAGTCTATTGTGGACATATAATGCCCTTGCTGAACAAAAGGCAGAATAGTCCTTATAGTCACCATCTTGAATGTTGGTATTCTTACATAACGATCCAAAATTTTTAGATCCAGAACTGGTCTGAAAGAATTCTCCTTCTTTGTAACAATGAAAAGATTTGAATAAAACCCCAGACCCCGTTCCTGAAAAGGAACTGGCACAATTACCCCAGATACCTCTAGGTCTGAAACACACTTCAGGAAAGCCTGAGCCTTTACTGGGTTCACTGGAATGCGTGAGAGAGAAAAAATTCTCACAGGTGGTATTACTTTGAAACCTATTCTGTACCCTTGAGAAATAATGTTCTGAATCCAATGATTTTGGATTGAATTGATCCAAACATTCTTGTAAAATCTTAGTCTGCCCCCTACCAGCTGCGCTGGAATGAGGGCCGCACCTTCATGCGGACTTGGGGGCTGATTTTGATTTTTTAAATGGCTTGGATTTATTCCAGACTGGAGAACGCTTCCAATTGGAAACCGTTCCCTTAGGGGAAGGATCAGATTTCTGTTCCTTATTTTGACGAAAGGAACGAAAACGGTTAGCAGCCCTAAATTTACCCTTAGATTTTTTATCCTGAGGCAAAAAAGCTCCCTTCCCCCTAGTGACAGTTGAAATAATAGAATCCAACTGAGAGCCAAATAATTTATTACCTTGGAAAGAGAGAGATAGCAACATTGATTTAGAAGTCATATCAGCATTCCAAGATTTAAGCCATAAAGCTCTTCTAGCTAAAATAGCTAGAGACATATATCTTACATCAATTCTAATGATATTAAAAATGGCATCACAAATGAAATTATTAGCATGTTGAATTAACTTAACAATGCTATACACATTATGATCTGGTACTTTTTGTGCTAAAGTTTCCAACCAAAAGGTTGAAGCAGCAGCAACATCAGCCAAAGAAATAGCAGGCCTAAGAAGATGACCTGAACATAAATAAGCCTTCCTTAGAAAAGATTCAAGTTCCTATCTAAAGGATCTTTAAAAGAAGTACAATCTGCCGTAGGAATAGTAGTGCGTTTAGCAAGAGTAGAGATGGCCCCATCAACTTTGGGGATCTTTTCCCAAAACTCCAATCTATCAGTTGGCAAAGGATACAGTTTCTTAAACCTTGAAGAAGGAGTAAAAGAAGTACCCAGTCTATTCCATTCCCTAGAAATTACATCTGAAATAGCATCAGGAACTGGAAAAACCTCTGGAATAACTACATGAGGTTTAAAAACCGAATTTAAACGTTTACTGGTTTTAATATCAAGAGGACTAGTCTCCTCCATGTCTAATGCAATCAACACCTCTTTTAATAAGGAACGAATATACTCAATTTTAAATAAATATGAGGATTTGTCAGTGTCAACATCTGAGGTAGAATCTTCTGAACCAGATAGATCCTCATCAGAGATAGATAAATCAGAATGATGTTGGTCATTTAAAAATTCATCAAATTTATGAGAAGTTTTAAAAGACCTTTTACGTTTATTAGAAGGTGGTATGACAGACAAAGCCTTCTGAATGGAATTAGAAACAAATTCTCTCACATTAACAGGAATATCCTGAACATTAGATGTTGAAGGAACAATAACAGGTAATGGATTATTACTAATGGAAATATTGTCTGCTTTTGAAAGTTTATCATGACAACTAGCACAAACTACAGCTGGAGGAACAGTTACCACAAGTTTACAACAAATGCACTTAGCTTTTGTAGAACCGACATCAGGCAGCAGGTTTCCAGTAGTAGATTCAGTAGGGTCAGCTTGAGACATCTTGCAATATGTAATAGAAAAAATAACATATAAAGCAAAATTATCAATTTCCCTATATGACAGTTTCAGGAATGGGAAAAAATGCATACAAAATAATCCTCTGGAAACCAGAAGCAAAATGAAATAAGGACTTAAATAATGTCAAAAATCTGGCGTCAATTATGACGCACAACTGACAAAATATTTTTTGGCGCCAAGAACGTCTGCAACAAACACGAGCATCATAGATGACGCAACTACGTGAAAACTCTCGGCGCCAACTAAGAAGCCGGAAATGACGACATTGCGTCAACAAACTTAATTCTCGCGCCAAGAATGACAATAAATTATCGCATTTTGCTCTCCCGCGAGCCTAATAGCCCGCAATTTAGAAAGGAAAGTCAATTTGAAAAATTTTCAGGTAAGAACATTTTTTTCTTTCTTTTTTTTTTTTTTTCTTCAATATATATATATTTATAAATGCATTTCCCAAAAAATTAAACTGACAGTCTGTAAGAAGGAAATATACTGATTAAACTGAATCATGGCAAATATAATTACAAACATTATATTTAAAACTTTACATATAAAGTGCCCAACCATAGCTTAGAGTGTCTTAAATAAAAGGAAAACATACTTACCAAAAGACACTCATCTACATAAAGTAGATAGCCAAACCAGTACTGAAACGAGAATCAGTAGAGGTAATGGTATATAAGAGTATATCGTCGATCTGAAAAGGGAGGTAGGAGATAAATCTCTACGACCGATAACAGAGAACCTATGAAATAGATCCCCGTTAGGATGACCATTGTATTCACTAGGTAATACTCCCTTCACATCCCTCTGTCATTCACTGCACTCTGAGAGGAATTGGGCTTCAGCACGCTGAGAAGCGCATGTCAACGTAGAAATCTAGCACAAACTTACTTCACCACCTCCATAGGAGGCAAAGTTTGTAAAACTGAATTGTGGGTGTGGTGGGGGGTGTATTTATAGGCATTTTGAGGTTTGGGAAACTTTGCCCCTCCTGGTAGGAATGTATATCCCATACGTCACTAGCTCATGGACTCTTGCCAATTACATGAAAGAAATCCGCTTCACAGTTTTCTACTCCTGGGATGTAGATTGCCGAAGATAACAAGAGTGGGCCTCCGCCCATCAAATTATCTTGGATACTTCTATCATCGCCAAGGAACTTCTCGTTCCCCCCCGATGGTTGATATAAGCCACAGTCGTGATATTGTCCGACTGGAATCTGATGAATTTGGCCGCAGCCAACTGAGGCCACACCTGAAGTGCATTAAAGATTGCTCTCAATTCCAGAATATTGATTGGAAGTAGAGACTCCACCTGAGTCAATTCACCCTGAGCCTTCAGGGAATTCCAGACTGCACCCGAGCCCAGTAGGCTGGCGTCCATTGTCACTATCGCCCACGAGGGTCTGCAGAAACATGTCCCCTGGGACAGATGATCCGGCGACAACCACCAAAGAACAGAGTCCCTGGTCTCTTGATCCAGATTGATCTGAGGAGATAAATTCACATAGTCCCCATTCCACTGTCCAAGCATGCACAGCTGCAGTGGTCTGAGATGAAAACGAGGAAACGGAATGATGTCCATTGCCGCTACCATTAATCCAATTACCTCCATACACTGAGCCACTGATGGCCGAGGATTGGACTGAAGAACTCGGCAAGTATTTAGAATTTTTGATTTTCTGATTTCCGTCAGAAATATCTTCATGTCTACAGAGTCTATTAGAGTTCCCAAGAAGGGAACCCTTGTCCGTGGAACTAGTGAACTCTTTTCTAGGTTCACTTTCCATCCGTGAGTTCTCAGAAAGGACAACACTGTGTTTGTATGAGATTTTGTTAAATGATAAGTCGACGCCTGAATCAGAATATCGTCCAGATAAGTCGCCACTGCTATGTCCCGCGGTCTGAGAACTGCCAGAAGGGACCCTAGAACCTTTGTAAAGATCCTGGGTGCTGTGGCCAACCCGAAGGGAAGAGCCACAAATTGAAAATGTTTGTCCAGGAAGGCAAACCTTAGGAACTGATGATGATCCTTGTGGGTAGGAATATGAAGGTATGCATCCTTCAAGTCCACGGTAGTCATATATTGACCCTCCTGGATCATTGGTAAAATTGTTTGGATGGTCTCCATCTTGAAAGATGGAACTCTGAGAAATTTGTTTAGACTCTTGAGGTCTAAAATAGGTCTGAACGTTCCCTCTTTTTTGGGAACTACAAAGATTTGAGTAAAATCCTTGTCCCTGTTCTAATCTTGGAACGGGACAAATTACTCCCATACTAGAGAGGCCTCTTCCACAGCGTAAGAACGCCTCTCTTTTTATCTGGTTTACAGACAATTGAAAAAGAAGAAATCTCCCCCTTGGGAGAAAATTTCTGAATTCCAGTTGGTACCCGTTGGTCACGATTTCCAGTGCCCAGGGGTCCTGAACATCTCTTACCCAAGCCTGGGTAAAGAAGGAAAGTCTGCCCCCTACTAGATCCGGACCCGGATTGGGGGCCGCCCCTTCATGCTGTCTTTGTAGCAGCAGCGGGCTTCTTGGGTTGTTTACCTTTGTTCCAAGCCTGGTTGGGTCTCCAGACGGATTTGGATTGAGCAAAATTCCATTCCTGCTTTGTGGAGGAAGAGGAAGCAGAGGGTACTCCTTTAAAATTTCGTAAGGAACGAAAATTATTTTGTTTACTCCTCATCTTAACAGACTTATCCTGAGGTAGGGCGTGACCCTTACCTGCAGTAATGTCAGAAATGATTTCCTTCAACTCAGGCCCGAATAGGGTCTTACCCTTGAAAGGAATAGCTAAGAGCTTAGATTTGGATGACACATCAGCAGACCATGATTTTAGCCATAATGTTCTATGCGCTAAAATAGCAAATCCTGCATTTTTCGCTGCCAACAATTTAAAAGGCGGCATCTGTAATAAAAGAATTAGCTAGCGTGAGAGCCCTAATTCTATCTAAAATGTCCTCTAAAGGGGTCTCAACCTTCAGAGACTCTTCTAGAGCATCAAACCAAAAGGCTGCTGCAGTAGTAACTGGAACAATGCAAGCTGTTAGTTGTAAAAGGAAACCCTGATGAATCAATAATTTCTTTAGAAGACCCTCTAACTTCTTATCCATAGGGTCTTTGAAAGCACAACTGTCTTCAATAGGTATAGTTGTACGCTTAGCAAGGTTAGAAATAGCTCCCTCCACCTTAGGGACCGACTGCCAAGAATCCCGAATGGTGTCTGATATGGGATACATTTTCTTGAAATTAGGAGGAGGAGAGAA
The DNA here is from genome assembly GCF_027579735.1 of Bombina bombina. NCBI lineage: Eukaryota > Metazoa > Chordata > Amphibia > Anura > Bombinatoridae > Bombina > Bombina bombina. The sequence goes on along the minus strand of NC_069501.1, from coordinate 188,832,837 downwards.
CGGTATACCCGGTCTGTCCCATTCCTTTTTTATAATTTCCAAAATTCTTTTAGGAACCGGAAAAACATCAGTGTAAGTAGGTACCTCTAGATATTTGTCCATCTTACACAATTTCTCTGGAGGAATTAAAATAGGGTCACAATCATCCAGAGTCGCTAAGACCTCCCGAAGTAACAGGCGGAGGTGTTCAAGCTTAAATTTAAAGGACATGACGTCCGAATCTGTCTGAGGTAACATACTTCCAGGGTCTGAAAGTTCTCCCTCAGACAACAATTCCCTGACCCCCAACTCAGAGCCCTGTGAGGGTACATCGGAAATGGCCAATAAAGCATCAGAGGATTCAGTATTCACATTAATACCTGACCTACTGCGTTTACCCTGTAACACTGGTAACTTAGATAATACCTCTGTAAGGGTAGTTGACATAATTGCAGCCATATCCTGCAGAGTAAAAGAATTAGACGCACTTGAGGTACTTGGCGTCGCTTGTGTGAGCATTAAAGGTTGTGACACTTGGGGAGAATTAGATGGCATATCCTGATTCTCTTCAGATTGAGAATCATCCTTAGGCACACTTTCGTTATTTAAAATATGCTTTTTACATTGTAAGGCCCTCTCAGTACAAGAGGTACACAAAGTAAGAGGGGTTCCACAATGGCTTCTAAACACATAGAACAATTAGTTTCCTCAATGTCAGACATGTTGAACAGACTAGAAATGACCACAATAGTCGAAAAAACACCTTATTTATTGATTTAAACAACTTTTAGAAAAATGTGTACAGAGCCTTTAAGAAATAAAAAGTGCACCATTTTTTCACAAACTGTCTAAAACGTTAAACAACGCTACACAATTAAATATAAATATTCAATTGGTCCAAAAATTATTGCAACCTATAAGAAAAGGTGAAATTAACCAAAAAATATATATCTTAACAGAAAAAAATACCCCTGCACCTCAGCTGTGGCGCCTACCTGCCCCCAGGGTACTGCAAAATGACTCGACAACGATCCGGTGAACAGAACACAAGTTTAGGCCCCACCGGAGCTAATGTCTGCTGCCTTCTCAGCCAGAGTAAACTGCGCGTCTGAGCGCGCGAAATAGGCCCCGCCCATCATGGACGTCGTCCTAACAGTCTGAATAACCGCATGGGAAGCGGTGTGAAAATAAGCCATGTGGTCCCCTTATAATCATTTAATAAAACTTGCAGCCCTACTGACTTTTGTTGTTAATAAAGTATAAAATATCAAGCTGTCTCTCCCAGTGTCAAAGCAATATGTATAAAACACAGGATCTTCAGTAACACCCTCAGTGTACAGGTCTACTGCTTACCCCTTCCCTTGCAGGGAAAAAATGTCAGCCAGCTCTGATATACCAAGTCTCCTCAGAATAAAAGACTGAACATACCTCAATGCTGCTTGTAGCATGACACCGTTCTCCACACTGAAGATTTCTCTTGCACTACCTTCAGAAGCTCTGTGGGAACCAACATGGATCTTAGTTACATCTGCTAAGATCATCAACCTCAGGGCAGAAATCTTCTTCATTCCATATCTCCCTGAGGAAAATAGCACACACCGGTACCATTTAAAATAAAAAACTTCTTGATTGAAGAATCTAAAACTAACACCTCACTTTACTCCTTCCTATTACTAACACAGGCAAAGAGAATGACTGGGGGTGGAGGGAAGGGAGGAGCTATATATACAGCTCTGCTGTGGTGCTCTTTGCCACTTCCTGTTAGCAGGAGGTTAATATCCCACAAGGATGAAATCCGTGGACTCGTCGTCGTATCTTGTAGAAGAAATTAAAAATTCTCACCCTTGCATACAAAGTGCTCACCAACACTGCTCCCCTCTACCTATCCTCTCTAATCAACAAGTATACTCCAGCCCACGCACTAAAATCCAACAATGACCTGCTCCTTGCATCTGTGACTTTCACCTCCTCTCATGCTAGACTGCAAGACTTCTGTCGTGCAGCACCTACCCTCTGGAACACTCTCCCTTGTGCTGTCAGGTTTTGCCCTAATCTTTCTTCCTTTAAATGCTCTCTGAAGACTTTTCTGTTCAGAGAAGCCTACCACCCAACTCAATAATAGTTCTCTTACCTAAAAACATTTCCCTCATCTAACTGCATTAACATCTTTCTCAATCTTGCAGTTCTCACCTCCTGTTTCTCAACCTCCTACCCTTCTAGATTGTAAGTTCCCACGGGAATAGGGTCCTCGATTCCTCCTGTATGTGTTTGTAAATTCTGTCCTCTCTTAGTCTTAGAAGTTTTATATTATTGTTTTATTAAAATTAACTGTATCCATGGACAGCGCTGCGGAATATGATGGCACTTCATAAAGTATAATAATAATAAATTACTAATAGAGGTAACGATCAGCAGTAAGGCACCACACAGAACAATACAAACGAACACGCTAGTGTGCTGCATAAGGAGCCATTATCTAAAAAAAGAGGATTAACCTCACAACGTATTTAAACTAATAGAATGCAGCCACAAAGGAAAGTAAGTTGAGGTCTAAGTGGTAACCACAAATGATATCAATCAATATAAGTGGCTCAAAAAGAGCTGAGTATACACAAAATTATAATCAATAAATGTGATGTCTGGACTCAGAGGATAAGCCTGATGTGCATTTCGCCGCTACACGGCTTTGTCAAAGGCCGTATAGTGGCGAAATGCGCATTATCGGATTGTAGTTTTGGAGACTTTCGGACCACAAGATTATTTGGCCACTCAAACCATCCTCTTCATAGTGTGTTGAGACAATACAGACACACACCCTCTTCCAGGTTGATTCCTAAGATTGATGGTGGTGGTGGAGGAAATGCTTTTGCTATTTTCTTATAGCCACTTCCCATTTTATGAAGCTTAGCAACCTTTTGCTGCACATCACAACTATATTTCTTGGTCTTACCCATTGTGATGAATGACTAAGGGAATTTGACCTGTGTTACCTCATATTTTTTGAAACAGTAAGTCATGGTTGAGCAATTTCCTGTACCTAGTCAGCCAGGTGTACTAAAAAATATAAAATATAATGGGAATATACTTCAAATATATTTTTCTCATATGAATTCATAGGAGTGCCAATAATTGCGCCACACATATACTTAACAAAGATATTTTTTTTGGATAAACCTGTGTTGTGTTTGCAATTGTTTGATATCCATGAAAGCAGTGTATTATTGAACTAAAAATCAAAAGGTTAAACAATAAAGAAACATTTGCACAGCTTTCTTTGCTTATATTTACCAAGGGTGCAAATATTAGTGGAGGGCACTGTATATGTATGTATATGCGTAAGTGTGTGTGTAAGTATATGTATGGGTATATACTGTATATATATATATATATATATGAATGAGACAAATTTGTTCGGAAGACAACTGAAGCTGCACTCTCAATCCAAGGTTGGAGTTTATTTAGCAAACCATGAAGAAATGGGAAATACTATTCCTGGCAACCAGGAGACACCCCAAACAAGACTATAAATACCCCTCCCACTTCCCCTATCCTACAGTAGTTCTTTGCCTCGTATCTTGGAGGTAGGCAGAGAGAGGCACATTTTATTCTTGCGGTGTCTACAACTTGGGCCTTCAAGAATGAGGCCTCAGTTGAGCTGATCTGCAAGGCTGCAACATGATTTTCATTACACAATTTTAGAAAGTTCTACAAATTTGATGTTTTTGCCTCAGGGGAGGCATCTTTTGGGAGAAGGGTACTACAAGCGGTTGTACCTAGTAATTAGGACTGCCTCCCCTACTTTTCCCTCCTGAACATTTGTGAACTCCATAGCTTGGGTATTGGTTTCCCATAGATTATGAATGTTCTTGTGGACTCTCACTGCCAATAGAAGGAAAATAAAATTCATGCTTACCTAATAAATTAATTTTCTTCTTGGCAGTGCGAGTTCTCAACCCCGCCCAAATGCTGTGTAGTGGTAGTTGTTTTTGCACCTCTGTGCCCCTTGTATCACTCTTCCTCGGCTGAAGGGTAGGGGAAGTGGGAGGGCTATTTATACTGTCTGTGTGTGTATATATATATTACAACTTTGACATGTATGAGCAGACTGCTGTACATGTTCAGAAACATACCTGCCTCAACAGTTACCCCACCTTATTTTATGGAGGTCTCATGGACTGCTTGGGTATAGGATCCCACATGTAATGGCTTATAAATTAATTTCTTTCATGATAGTGAGAGTTCATTAGACTCTTTGTTTGTTTGTACAGTTTTTGCCAGTACTGGTTTGCATTTTGGATGTTTTTGCCTCCTCTTCGTGTACTGGAGTTTAATCTCACATGTGATGTGATGAGATTACATCAAAGAAAGTAAGGTAAGTATTTATTTGTCACCACTTTCTAGCACTAGAAAAAGCATGTTGAGTACTTTTTTAAAGTTTAATTTCTCCTTTGAAATCACTTTACACATGCTCAGATTTACAACAAAAGGGGATGGTTTTGACAATGCATAAAGTCACTAATACTACAAAAAAGAAGCTTTTTCATATGATTAGGATGATGCTTTCATGCATGAACAAATGTTTACTGTTAATACACTGATTTATGTTATTTATGTCTACTTAACAGATTTTTAGATTAGCTCAGCAATACATTATATGTGATTTTGAAAGCTGGACCACCTCCAGTTGTTTGGTCATTTTTGAGTCCAAAATAATTTTCTGTTCAACAGCCAACTTGCAATAGTAAAACACACTCTGTTGGCTATAGCACTCTCAATTAGGGCTGTTGGCCATAGCACTCTCTTAGGGCACAAATGACAATTGTTTTTCTTAAAACCTTCACTTACTGTCATCAAGAACCTTGGGCAGTAATATTTTTAAGGGGATCATATGGGAAATATCTTGATGTTGGAGCAGTGTGATTCTTTCTCTAATATTTATTTTGTAAGGTTTTTATTAGCCCCTCTGACAGCATATCTCACACCCTATTACTCTATTTCCCACTCTAACTACCTCTGTTCCCCGTAATATAGTGCTCAAGACACACGTACATGTATACTTTGAGGACACCTAGGTATGCTCATCAGCGTAAAATGCCAAAATAAATCAATAAATCATGAACGCTTATTTTGACTTAGAAATAAGAAATGTCTAGTAAACTGAGAACTGTTGTAACAGGGGGAAATCAACAATACAAAACATTGCAATACATTAGATGCCTTCATTATTTATGTGATGAGCCATGGCTATTTAAAGCAACAAAGTGTGATTTGTTCTTTATTTTTCATTTACATCTGGTAAAGGGGTCTCTCTCCTTTCTAAAAATTGGTACTTGACCATCACCGCTCGATTATCTTCCTATACTGATAAATGGATGACTGGCTTGGGCATTTTAATTGAAGAGAATGATTGGACAAGTGTATTCCAATCCTTAGCCAGTTCTTTAATTTCATCAAGTATTATAGAAACCAACTATACATTTGTAACTTGGTGGTACCTGTCACACATTGTATTCAGATGCTTCCTGTTTATATAAAGTAGGAACCCTAGCACACATGTGGTGGGCCTGCTTTCTTATTAGTCCTTATTGGGTAAGCATGGCTAAAGAAATAGAAAAGTTGCTCGCCCATAAAAAACCTCCGGATCCTCTCACCTTTTTGTTTCACTTTCACATCCTTATTAAATGTAAGCTCTGTTTCAATTTATTCCGCATATGTCTAAACAGCGCATCACAACTAATTCCAAGTCTTTGGAAACAGCCCCCTGTCCCTACAATCACAGAGTGGCAGGTCCAAGTTACTTACACTATTTCTCTTGAAAGATACCATTATATGATACAACACCATATACCTGACTATGAATCTATGAAGTTTTATAGGAAGAATATATAAATTCCACTACCCCTTAATATCAGATATTTTCTCTCTTTTTCCTTTGTATTGTTTTGCTAATGTCTTACTTTGTTATTGTAGGCATCAATGATATCATTATGCATACCATTTTCTAACTTATTGTTAAAACTTTTCTATAAATATAATTTATGCTTACCTGATAAAGTAATTTCTTTCATGGTTGTGAGATTCTATGAGAGACTACACCTGGGAAGATTCCCAAAACTCCAAGAGACCTTAAACCCCCCCCCCCCCACCTTACTGATGTAGGAAAGAATAAGAGCAAGCAAAAACTGAGCAGGAAAAAAAAACAAAATTTATGCTTACCTGATAAATTTATTTCTCTTGTGGTGTATCCAGTCCACGGATCATCCATTACTTGTGGGATATTCTCCTTCCCAACAGGAAGCTGCAAAAGGATCACCCACAGCAGAGCTGTCTATATAGCTCCTCCCCTAACTGCCAACCCCCAGTCATTCGACCGAAGACAAGCAAGAGAAAGGAGAAACTATAGGGTGCAGTGGTGACTGTAGTTTAAAAATAAAAAACACCTGCCGTAAAATGACAGGGTGGGCCGTGGACTGGATACACCACAAGAGAAATAAATTTATCAGGTAAGCATAAATTTTGTTTTCTCTTGTAAGGTGTATCCAGTCCACGGATCATCCATTACTTGTGGGATACCAATACCAAAGCTATAGGACACGTATGAAGGGAGGGACAAGGCAGGCGCTTAAACGGAAGGCACCACTGCCTGTAAGACCTTTCTCCCAAAAATAGCCTCCGAAGAAGCAAAAGTATAAAATTTATAGAATTTAGAAAAAGTATGAAGCGAAGACCAAGTCGCCGCATTACAAATCTGTTCAACAGAAGCCTCATTCTTAAAAGCCCATGTGGAAGCTACCGCTCTAGTAGAATGAGCTGTAATTCTTTCAGGAGACAGCTGGCCAGCAGTCTCATAAGCTAAGCGTATTATACTCCTTAGCCAAAAAGAAAGAGAAGTTGCCGAAGCCTTTTGGCCTCTCCTCTGTCCAGAGTAGACAACAAACAATGCAGATGTTTGACGAAAATCTTTAGTAGCTTGTAAATAAAAAACTTTAAAGCACGAACCACGTCAAGATTGTGTAATAGACGTTCCTTCTTTGAAGAAGGATTAGGACACAGTGACGGAACAACAATCTCCTGATTGATATTTTTATTAGATACCACCTTAGGTAGAAAAACAGGTTTGGTACGTAACACTACCTTATCTGCATGGAAAATGAGATAAGGGGAATCACATTGTAAAGCAGATAACTCCGAAACTCTTCGAGCCGAGGAGATAGCTACTAAAAACAGAACTTTCCAAGATAAGAGCTTAACATCTATGGAATGCAAAGGTTCAAACGGAACCCCTTGAAGAACTTTAAGAACTAAATTTAAACTCCATGGCGGAGCAACAGGTTTAAACACAGGATTGATTCTAATCAGAGCCTGACAAAACGCCTGAACATCTGGAACCTCAGCCAGACGTTTGTGCAAAAGAATAGACAGAGCAGAAATCTGTCCCTTTAAGGAACTAGCTGACAAACCTTTCTCCAATCCTTCTTGGAGAAAGGATAATATCCTAGGAATCCTGACTTTACTCCATGAGCAACCCTTGGATTCACACCAATGAAGATATTTACACCATATCTTATGATATATTTTCCTGGTGACAGGCTTTCGCGCATGTATTAAGGTATCAATGACCGACTCGGAGAAACCACGCTTTGATAAAATCAAGCGTTCAATCTCCAAGCAGTCAGACGCAGAGAAATTAGATTTGGATGGTTGAAAGGACCCTGAAGTAGAAGGTCCTGTCTCAGCGGCAGAGTCCATGGTGGAAAGGATGACATGTCCACCAGATCTGCATACCAAGTCCTGCGTGGCCACGCAGGTGCTATCAAAATCACCGAAGCTCTCTCCTGCTTGATCTTGGCAATCAGACGAGGGAGCAGAGGAAACGGTGGAAACACATAAGCCAGGTTGAAGGACCAAGGCGCTGCTAGAGCATCTATCAGTGCTGCCTTGGGATCCCTGGACCTGGATCCGTAACAAGGAAGCTTGGCGTTCTGACGAGACGCCATGAGATCCAGTTCTGGTTTGCCCCAAAGTTGAATCAACTGTGCAAATATCTCCGGATGGAGTTCCCACTCCCCCGGATGAAAAGTCTGTCGACTTAGAAAATCCGCCTCCCAGTTCTCTGCTCCTGGGATATGGATAGCTGATAGATGGCAAGAGTGAATCTCTGCCCATAGAATTATCTTTGAAACCTCCAACACTGCTAGGTAACTCCTTGTTCCCCCTTGATGGTTGATGTAAGCTACAGTCGTGATGTTGTCCGACTGAAATCTGATGAACCTGACCGCAGCAAGCTGAGGCCAAGCCTGAAGAGCATTGAATATCGCTCTTAGTTCCAGAATGTTTATCGGAAGGAGGGCCTCCTCCTGAGTCCACGAGCCCTGAGCCTTCAGGGAGTTCCAGACTGCACCCCAGCCCAGAAGGCTGGCATCTGTTGTTACAATTGTCCAATCTGGCCTGCGGAAGGTCATACCCTTGGACAGATGGACCCGAGATAGCCACCAGAGAAGAGAATCCCTGGTCTCTTGATCCAGATTTAGTAGAGGGGACAAATCTGTGTAATCCCCATTCCACTGACTGAGCATGCAGAGTTGCAGCGGTCTGAGATGTAGGCGGGCAAACGGCACTATGTCCATTGCCGCTACCATTAAGCCGATTACTTCCATACACTGAGCCACTGAAGGGCGAGAAGTAGAATAAAGAACACAGCAGGAATTTAGAAGTTTTGACAACCTGGCCTCTGTCAGGTAAATCTTCATTTCTACAGAATCTATCAGAGTTCCTAGGAAGGAAACTCTTGTGAGAGGGGATAGAGAACTCTTTTCTTCGTTCACCTTCCACCCATGAGACCTCAGGAATGCCAGAACAATGTCCGTATGGGACCTGGCGATTTGAAAATTCAACGCCTGTATCAGAATGTCATCTAGGTAAGGGGCTACTGCTATACCCCGCGGCCTTAGGACTGCCAGGAGTGACCCCAGAACCTTCGTAAAGATTCTTGGTGCTGTAGCTAACCCAAAGGGAAGAGCCACAAACTGGTAATGCCTGTCTAGGAAGGCGAACCTGAGAAACCGATGATGATCTCTGTGTATCGGAATGTGAAGATAAGCATCCTTTAAGTCCAGGGTAGTCATATATTGACCCTCCTGGATCATAGCTAGGATGGTTCGATTAGTCTCCATCTTGAAGGATGGGACCCTGAAAAATTTGTTTAGAATCTTGAGATCTAAGATTGGTCTGAAGGTTCCCTCTTTCTTGGGAACCACAAACATATTTGAATAGAAGCCTTGCCCCTGTTCCTCCTTTGGAACTGGGTGGATCCCTCCCATAACTAGGAGGTCTTGAACACAATGTAAGAATGCCTCTCTCTTTATCTGGTTTGCAGATAATTGTGAGAGATGAAATCTTCCTTTTGGGGAAGAAGCTTTGAAGTCCAGAAGATATCCCTGAGACACAATTTCCAACGCCCAGGGATCCTGGACATCTCTTGCCCAAGCCTGGGCGAAGAGAGAAAGTCTGCCCCCTACTAGATCCGTTTCCGGATCGGGGGCTGATCCTTTATGCTGTCTTAGGGGCAGCAGCAGGTTTTTTGGCCTGCTTTCCTTTGTTCCAAGCCTGGTTAGGTCTCCAGACCGGCTTGGACTGGGCAAAATTTCCCTCTTGTTTTGTATTAGAGGAAGATGAAGCTGCGCCACTCGAAGTTTCGAAAGGCACGAAAATTAATCTGTTTGGTCCTTAATTTGTTTGACCTATCCTGAGGAAGGGCGTGACCTTTTCCTCCAGTAATATCAGAAATGATCTCCTTCAGTCCGGGCCCGAATAGGGTCTGCCCCTTGAAGGGAATGTTGAGAAGCATAGACTTTGAAGTAACGTCAGCTGACCAGGATTTAAGCCATAACGCCCTACGCGCTTGAATAGCAAAACCTGAGTTCTTAGCCGTTAGTTTGGTTAAATGAACAACGGTGTCAGAAACAAATGAATTGGCTAGCTTAAGAGCTTTAAGTCTGTCAAGTATATCATCCAATGGGGTTTCTACCTGTAGAGCCTCTTCTAGAGACTCAAACCAGAAGGCTGCAGCAGCAGTGACAGGGGCAATGCATGCAAGGGGCTGGAGAATAAAACCCTGTTGAATAAACATTTTCTTAAGGTAACCCTCTAACTTTTTATCCATTGGATCTAGGAAAGCACAACTGTCCTCGACGGGGAGAGTTGTACGCTTAGCTAGGGTAGAGACTGCTCCCTCCACCTTAGGGACCGTTTGCCACAAGTCCCGTGTAGCGGCATCTATGGGAAACATCTTTTTAAAAATAGGAGGGGGAGAGAACGGTACACCTGGTCTATCCCATTCCTTAGTAATAATTTCTGAAAACCTCTTAGGTATTGGAAAAACATCAGTGTAAACAGGCACTGCATAGTATTTATCCAATCTACACAATTTCTCTGGGACTATAATGGTGTCACAGTCATCCAGAGTAGCTAAAACCTCCCTGAGCAACACGCGGAGGTGTTCAAGCCTCATAACCTCCCCCTTGTCAGTTTCCTCTGGTGATAAATCTTTTAAAGCCAGAATATGATCTTTATAACTTATAGTAAGATCAGTGCATTTGGTACACATTCTAAGAGGGGGTTCCACAATGGCTTCTAAACATAATGAACAAGGAGTTTCCTCTATGTCAGACATGTTTAACAGACTAGTAATGAGACCAGCAAGCTTTGAAAACACTTTAATTAATGTGAAAAAGCAGAATATAAAAAACGGTACTGTGCCTTTAAGGGAAAAAAACAAACACAAAAACTGCAAAACAGTGAAAAAACTATGAAATTTTAACAGTGTATGTACTAGACTAAAATAGCATTGCACCCACTTGCAAATGGATGATTAACCCCTCAGGCTCAAAAAAACAACAACGGTAAAACCGTTATAACAGTCACAGGCAAACTGCCACAGCTCTACTGTGGCTCCTACCTTCCCATAAAACGACTTTTGTAGTCACAAAAAACCCTTTACAGAGGTCCAATATGTCAGGGGACTCCTTCAGGGAAGCTGGATGTCTCAGAGTGTAAAAACTACTGCGCAATTAGAGCGCGAAAATAGGCCCCTCCCACCATGCACTCAAAGTCAGAGGGCCTAAAAAACTACTCCTAGGAGTCAAATAACAGCCATGTGGAAAAACTAGGCCCCAAAGAAAGATTTATCATCCTTAGTAAAAAACGTTCCTTATAAATCCTGTAAACGTTTAACATACTAAGCCATAAGAGCAAGTAACTTTGAGGCTTACCTCAAATATATCAGGCACTGTCAGCATTTTCTCACTAAGTCACCACATCTCTCTAGCTACTTCCCTTGTTGAGAGCTGCAAGAGAATGACTGGGGGTTGGCAGTTAGGGGAGGAGCTATATAGACAGCTCTGCTGTGGGTGATCCTCTTGCAGCTTCCTGTTGGGAAGGAGAATATCCCACAAGTAATGGATGATCCGTGGACTGGATACACCTTACAAGAGAAAAAAGTGCATATTTGAACTGCCGCCAGAAAAAATACAATAAAAAATAATAACAATTATCAAAAAAAATTTGGGTGGGTTTCGTATACTCACTACCATGAAAGAAATGAATGTATTTGATAAATTATATTTTCTTTCATAAAGGTGGTAAGACTCCTGGGAAACTTATACCCAAGCTGTGAAGTCCATGAGTAATAGTGGCAGGACAAAATGTTTTCTAAATAAATATATGTTTTCTTTTTATTTATTTTTCTTCAATTCTTTCTTATTAATTACACAAAACTATCTTAACATTTTATTAATTTATGCTGGGAACCCAAACGGAGCCTGTTGCAGAACCCTAAGAACATGATTAAGGCTCCAAGGAGGAGCAACTGGTTTAAACACAGGCCTGATTCTGACCAAGGCCTGAACAAAGGATTGAACATCTGGCAAGTCTGCCAGCTGTTTATGCAAAAGAATCGACAGGGCAGAGATCTGACCCTTCAGAGTACTGACCGACATGCCCTTCTCCAGGCCCTCCTGAAGAAAGGACAGAATGCGGGGAACTCTCACCTGACTCCAAGAGAAACACCTAGATTCGCACCAATAAAGGTATTTACGCCACATCTTATGGTAAATCTTGAGAGTTACTGGCTTATGAGCCTGAAGCATAGTATCAATAACGTTCTCTGAGAACCCTCGGCTGGACAAGACTAGGCGTTCAATCTCCAAGCAGTCAGCTTCAGAGAATCTAGGTTTAGATGGAGGAAAGGACCCTGAAATAGAAGGTTCTTCCTCAGAGTCAACTTCCAAGGAGGAAGGAACAACATTTTCACCAGATCCGCAAAACAGATTCTGCGAGGGCAAGCAGGGGCGATTAGAATCACAGACGCCCGTTCCTGTTTGATAAGAGCTATCACCCGAGGAAGAAGGGCAAACTGAGCAAACAGGTACACAAGACGGAAGTCCAAAGGAACCGCCAGAGCGTCGATCAGAGCTGCTTGCGGGTCTCTTGACCTTGACACGTATTTTGGAAGCTTGGCATTTAGACGCCATCAGATCCAACTCCAGAACTCCCCACCTGAGAGTTATCATTGAGAATACTTCTGGGTGAAGGGCCCACTCCCCTGGATGAAAAACTGTCTGCTCAGATAATCCGCTTCCCAGTTGTCCACCCCTGGGATGTGGATGGCAGAAAGGAGACAATTGTGAGACTCCAACCATTGAAGTATGCGAGTCACCTCCTTCATAGCTAAGGAGCTCCGAGTTCCTCCCTGGTGGTTGATATACGCCACCAAAGTTATGTTGTCCGATTGGAATCTGATAAACCGGAGTAAACTCAGCTGAGGCCAAGCTGTCAGAGCATTTAAGATTGCTCTCAACTCTAGGATATTTATTGTGAGGGAACACTCCTGATTAAAGTCCCTGAGCTCGTAAGGAACCCCAAACTGCTCCCCAGCCCGACAGGCTGGAATCTGTGGTCACAATCTCCCAAGATGGCCCCAGGAAGCATGTACCTTGGGACAGAGGATCCTGGGAGATCCACCAGGACAGAGAGTCTCTCATCTGGTTGTCCAGGAGTATCCTCAGAGAGGTCCGAGTGGTCTCCGTTCCATTGCCGCAGCATGCATAACTGTAGAGGTCCCAGATGGAAACAAGCAAAATTAATTATGGCCATGGAAGCCACCATTAGACCAATTACTTCCATACACAGAGCCACTGACGGACGTACCGAGGACTGAAGTGAAAGACAAGCAGCAAGAAGCTGACCTCTGTCAAGAAAATCCTCATGGATATTGAGTCTATGATCTTCCCCAGAAAACATACCCTAGTATTTGGCACCAAGGAACTCTTGTCCAGATTCACCTTCCACCTGTGGGAACGGAGAATTGACAACAGAGAATCCGTATGAGATCTTGCTAAATGAAAAGATGGCGCCTGAACCAAGATATCGTCCAGGTACAAAACCACCGTAATTCCCTGAGATCTGGTCACTGCTAGAAGAGCCCCTAGAACCTTTGTAAAAATTTGAGGGGCAGTGGCAAGACCGAAAGGAAGGGCTACAAGCTGAAAGTGTTTGTCCAGAAAGGCAAACCTCGGAAATTTGAAATGTTCCTTGTGAATAGGAACATGAAGGTAAGCGTCCTTCAGGTTGATGGTAGTCATGAACTGACCCTCCTGAACCAAAGGGAGAATAGAAGGAATAGTCTCCATTTTGAAGGACAGAACCCAGAGAAATTTGTTGAGACACTTGAGGTCTAAGATGGGACGAAAAGTCCTCTTTCTTGGGAACCACAACTAGGTTGGAATAAAATCCTTGACCTTGTTCCACCAGATGAACTGGGACAATGACTACTAGAGAATTGAGGTCCTTTACACAGTTTAATAAAGCCTCTCTCTAAAACTGCTTTGCAGATAATCTTGAAAGGAGAAATCTGCCTCTGGGAGGACAAGATTTGAATTCTATTCTGTATCCCTGGGAGACTGCTTCCACTGACCAAGGACCCGGGACATCGCAAATCCAAGCCTGCTGAAAGAAGGAAAGCCTGCCTGGCTGGATCGGGGCGAACCCTTCATGCTGATTTAGACTCAGATGAAGGCTTCTTGGATTGCTTATCTTTATTCCAATGTTGGGTAAATCTTCATGAGGTGTTTGAAAGAAGAGTTCCTTGCGTAAGGAACAAAATTTAGGATTCTGGTGACCCTTAGTTCTACCCTTCTTGTCCTGTGGCAAAAAGGCTCAGTTTCCACCAGTAACCGTGGAAATGATCTCAGCCAGACCAGGACCAAATAAAGTATTGCCCTTAAAAGGCAGAGACAGAAGCTCTCAGCAGACCAAGATTTTAGCCACAGGGCTCTGCGAGATAGAACGGGAAAGCTAGAAAGCTTTGCCCCCAGACGTACGACTTGCTCATGCTGGCATCACATATAAAAGTATTAGCCAGCTTTAAAGCCTTGATCCTATCCTTGATCTCCTCTTTTGTTGTTTCATCTGAAATAAAATCGGACAATGAATCACACAAATAAGAGGCTGCTCCAGCCATTGTCACAATACTAGACACTGAATGCCATTGTAGACTCTGGTGTAGGAATATCTTTCTTAAGTAACCTTCCAGTTTCTTATCCATAGGGTCCTTAAAGGAGGAACTTTCCACTAGAGGAATAGTGGTTCTCTTGGCTAAGGTGGAGATAGTGCCCTGTACAGTGTAGGAACAGTGCACCAAAAGATCTCGCACAGAGTCAGCAACAGGAAACATCTTTTAAAAAACAGGGGAAGGGGAAAAGGAACCCCGGCTTCTCCCATTCATTAGATATGTCAGACATGCACTCTGGAATAGGAAATACTTCCACAGATTTGGGTTTGACATCAAATACTCTGTTAAGCTTTTTAGCCTTTTTAGGAGTCTCTGCTATAGACTCAAAGTCCTCCAAAGTAGCTAGAACCTCCTTCAAAAGTAAACGGAGGTGTTCAAGCTTAAATCTAAAATGTACCTCCTCTGAGTCCGCTGTACTAGCCACAACAGACTCAGTGATCCTCCTCAGATAACTGGGATAGACTTACTAAGGCAGCCTGGGCGGAATCAGAACTATTAGATTTAGAAATGTTCTTGGTCTTTCTCTTACCAGCAATAGGTAAGGCACTCAAAGCTGCCGAAGTCAGTTGCTCAGCAAAATCCCTTGGAAAATATACTGCCCCAGGAATAGATTGAGAGGAACCACAGGACACTGATACATCTTGGGGCGTTTGAGGAGAAAGTTGAGGCATGGCACGGACAACATTATCCTGAGAGACAGATGGCTCTGAGAAGGAATCTTTATTTTTTGACATTAACATTTTATTTAAGCATGTGGAACAAAACTGCACAAGAGGAATAATTTGAGCCTCCAAGCAATAAAAACACTTCTCAAATGAAAAAGATAAATTTGCATCATTGTCCATACTGCTAATAAAGCTTCCCACAGTAATCAAATATATAAGAAAAAAGATGGGGACAAAATGAACTGAAAGTAAAAACCCAATGTATATAAAAGGACTTGGTTTTTCTCCTTCTGCAATAGACTACTGCACTAAAGTGCAGAAAAAAAACAACTAAAATAAAACTATATTTAGCCAAGAAAAAAAAAAGTATCTAGTAAAGAAAAAAAATCCTCAAAAACGTTGCACAGCTATAACCTCAGCCTAACTGAGGAGACTTACCGCTCCGTTGACCAGGAGGTCCCACTAGTAACCCTGATGAAAATGCTGCAATGAGTATAACGGAGGCAGACAAAGACTATCTATATCATCAAACACCTTATCCGGAAAAAATATTATGTGAAGCTCCGCTCTCCAAGCTGGTAGTATAATAAAGGCTGTAGAGCGGAAGAGCTGAGCGTGGTCATGTGAGCGCTACAGTGAAGAAAAAAACCCAAACTGCGCCCCTAAAGAGAAAAGCATGCGAGTTACGTTGTGCTGCTTACATAAACCTTGTACAAACTTAACCAGTATAGTGAACACTTAATACACAGTTAAAATGGTAGTCCACAATGTAATTAAAATGCTTTAACCCCTTAGTGACAATAGCACTTTTCAATTTTCTTACCGTTAAGGACCAGGGTTATTTTTACATTTCTGCGGTGTTTGTGTTTAGCCGAAATTTTCCTCTTACTCATTTACTGTACCCACACATTATATAACGTTTTCTTGCCATTAAATGGACTTTCTAAAGATAACATTATTTTCATCATATCATATAATTTACTATAATTTTTTTTTTTAGAAATACCAAATGTTTACATGTTCTTTGCTTTTTTTGCAAGTTATAGGGCTATAAGTACAATTAGCACTTTGCTATTTCCAAAATTTTTTTTTTTTAAATTAGCGATAGTTACATTGTAACACTGATATCCGTCAGGAATTCCTGAATAACCCTTCACATGTATACATTTTTATTTAGTAGACAACCGAAAGTATTGATCTAGACCCATTTTGGTATATTTCATGCCACCATTTCACCGCCAAATGCGATCAAATAAAAAAAAAAGTCTGCCAGTACTAAAATATATATAATATATATATTCTGCAGTGTAGGATTCCCCCCTAAGCCCAAAACAACTCTCTAACCCTCCCACCTCTACCTATTTGCCGTCCAAAAAAATTTATAACATTTTTGAAAACCCATGAAGTTGCAACTGATCTAGTAGAATGAACTGTAATGCACTTAGGAGGCAACATTCCCACCACCAAGTAAGCCTTGTGAATTATCTATTTGAGCCCAGAGACCAAAAGCTACCATAGTAGCCTTTTGTCCTTTACGAGTCCCAGAGTAATGAACAAACAAGCTGGAAGATTGTCTAAATTCCTTAGTAGCTTGAAGATATAACTTTAATGCTCTGACTACATCAAGATTATGTAAAAGTTGTACCTTAGAATTAAAAGGATCTGGAGACAAAGAAGGAACAATCATTTCCTGATTTATATTTTCCAAAGAAACTACCTTAGTGTCAGGCTCATCCTTTTTTTAACTAAAAGGATACAGTGTATTTCAAAATATGTAAGTTTGCAGCTATAGAGTACGGGTGAACTGAGCTCACTATAGATTATAGTAAATGAGCAAGTGTCTGATAAGTAGCAGCGATACTGAGTAAAAAGTAACAAAGTTCACTTTGAAACAACTCACAGACAATGGAAAGTCAGAGTAAGCTACTTCCAGAATAAATAATAACTCTTCAGTAAGGCAACAGCTGGAAGACTAACAGTAGTAAGCTGTGCAAGTACTGATGGTGAAGACACAGTTAGTATTGAGAGCTTTAGGCACTTAAATATGCACGGTATAAATGATTCAGAATAAGGCAAAATGTTCAATATAATATGCTAAAAGAAAGTCAAGGCAGTATGGTATACAGAGTACTTGCGGCAAGACCGGAGTGGTCTGCAGAAGTTGGTTTTATGGAGCAAGGTCCGGAGAGCGTGCAGCTGGAAGGGGTGAGCTGGAGAAACACAGACAGCGTCTGTGACAGGAAATACAGAGATCCGGTTCTGATGATCAGGTGAGGCTTGATTGTGCTGGAAGTACTATAATATGATTTCCTAAGGCCCCTAGGGAAAGAGGGCGGGGGGGGGGGGGTTTAGTAACAATAAAGGTGGATTATCTCGAAAGGCCCTCCTTGTGCAAACCTGAGTGATCAAGGTGGGCAGTGCCTATGCTAATAGTTAAACATAGTATATGTAGAGAGAAAAGAGAAGCATATTGGGCACACTTGTGGGGAGATAATCATACAATAGGTATGGTGTGTGGAGTGTAGTGATTAAAACATAACTTTTATTGTGTAAAATTGGTAAAAGAAAGGTGGACAAATCCACTGCTAAAATTAGTGTAATTAAAACCGTGTCAAAAATAACAATTGACACACAGACTCCTCTCAAGATTTGGTACAATGATCAATCTGTACCAATCACCAGCCACTACTATAAGTCACAATTGAACTGTTCCATATAGACTGTAAAGCATGCCTAAGTCCTAGCTAAATGGTAGATGTTACCCAGTATAAAAAAAAGCAGTTGCGAAACGCGCGTCAGGCGTTCGCACTGCTCCTCTACCAGCGCCTAACTTAGCTTAATATTGTTGGTCCTTATGGCATTTGTTCTAACAGACTTTATTTGTAAAAAACTTGAGTCTGCAATTGGCTCTGGCATGCCTCTTGAAAAAAAATCTTGGATACTTTATACCGCTTCGGCTGAGCTCTTAGCCCTTAAGTATCTCTCTCTGGCCAATTTGAGTATATATATGATCTCAAGCCGTATTAATTGTTGAATCTATTAGCTACTTTGCTTTCTGTTACCATGCTACAGTTTTGTAGATTTGTAATTATTATATTTATGGCTATACTTTTGTCTATTTGACATTTTCCATGCTTACTAACGTTACGCTATTATTATAATTACACAATTACTTATCTCACATGTGAGACCATACAGGGATCTAATAGTACCTACCCCTGTGTAAGAGTTACCATTTTAAATTGATCAAAATATGCTCTACAGGAATCACTAGTGAAAGCAATTTTCTACTTAACTGTATCCTACCATCGTTGTATGTGAGACCACATATGTGGTGCCTGTCACTAATATATATATATATATATATATATATATATTGTATTTTTTACTGGGTAACAGCTACCATTTAGCTATGACTTAGGCATGCTTTACAGTCTATATGGAACACTTCAATTGTGACTTATAGTAGTGGCTGGTGATTGGTACAGATTGATCACTGTACCAAATCTTGAGAGGAGTCTGTGTGTCAATTGTTATTTTTGACACGGTTTTAATTACTCTAATTTTAGTAGTGGATTTGTCCACCTTTCTTTTACCAATTTTACACAATAAAAGTTATGTTTTAATCACTCCACACAGCATACCTATTGTATGATTATCTCCCCACAAGTGTACCCAATATGCTTCTCTTTTCTCTCTACATATACTGTGCTGGAAGTACACAGACAGCGTCTATGTGTCATGGAATTGGATTCCGTAGTACTGAAATAGTAGGTAAAGAGCTGGTAGATCACAGACAGCGTCTGTGCAAAGTGGGAATGGATTCCGGAAATTCAATGGTAATAAAAGTTCAGGATACATTAACTACTCAAGGTGAGAGAGTGAAACAAGGCTGAGATTATTCTCAAAAATCAAGCAATCTGGAAGCACAGGAAGTGGAAATTTATAGGGAGAGTGGAGAATGGGAGATATTTAGGATTTAAAGGTACAGGGATGTTACACTTAGGAAGAAAGTCATAGAACGAAATACAGCTTTATTTTTGTGACAAACTAAAAATGGAAAATCACAAGACAAAGCTGACAACTCAGAAACTCTCCTAGTTGAGGAGATTGCCAACAAGAAAAGTACTTTCCAAGATAAAAGTGTGATATCAATGGAATGCATCTGTTCAAATGGAGGACCTTGCAGAACAGAAAGAACTAGATTCATATTCCAGGGCCAAGAAATAAGTCTCACTACTGGCCTAATTCTTACTAGCAACTGGACAAAAGTCTGAACATCAGGAAGATTAGCTAAAGGAATACCAAGAAAAACCTCTGGGAGAGCGCCCTCCAAAGATTGTGATATATTTTTTGGGTAACATGTTTTCTTGCTTGAATCAGAGTGTTAATAACTGAATTAGAGAAACCTCTATGTTTTAAAACTAGGTGTTCAACCTCCATGTCATTAAAATTAGAGATTTGAGATCCTGTTGGAAAAGAGATCCTTGAGACAATAGATCTTGTCTTAGAGGAAGAAGCCATGGAGGAAATGTGGACATCTGCACTAGATCCGCACAGTGGGGCCTGGCAGGAGCAATCAAGATTACTGAAGCCGACTCCTGCTTGATTTGAGAAATTACTCTTGGAAGAAGAAAAAATGGAGGAACAGGTATGCTAGATGAAAATTCAATGGACACACCAAAGCGTCTACCATTTGAGCCTTTGGAACTCTTGATCTTGCACAATACACTGAAAGTTTGTAATTTGATTTAAATAAGAGGCCATCAGATCTATGTCCTGTAGCCCCCATTTGAACACTAATTGATCGAAGATATCCTGATGGAAAGACCACTCTCCTGGATAGCCCGAATTGACGGCTTAGATAATCTGCTTCCCAGTTGTTGACACCTGGTATGTGAACTGCTGATAGGGAGCAATGACTCCTCTCTGCCAAAGACAGGATATGAGACACTTCCTAAATAGCCAGTGGACTGCGGGTACCCCCTTGATGATTTATGTAGGCCACCGTTTTGAAATTGTCTAAATGGAAAACGGATAAACATTTCCTCTTGTAAAAGAGACCAGAACAAATCACTGCAGAATGTTGATTGGTAACCTCCCCTCCAGAGAGAACAAAACTCCTTGCACTCTGAGAATTCCAGACCATGCCCCAGCCTGAAAGACTGGCGTCTGTCGTTAAAATAGCCCATGATGGGCGAAGGAAGGACGTCCTAAGGGTCAAAGAAGGACCTTGTATCCACCAAGAGAGAGATTGTCTGACAGATAGTTCCAGAGCAATCTGCTGATCCAATTGCAGATAATCCTCTGACCATTGACTAAACATAGATAGTTGAAGGGGACTCAAGTTAAGGTGGGCAAAATAACCCACGTCAGAAGCCACAACCATAAGACCCACTGCCACCATACACTGAGCTACTGATAAAAATGAAGCCCGTTGCAGGGACACACACACCTTCTGAAGTTTGATTCTGCAGGATACCGTCAGGAATAGATGCAGTATGACAATCTATTATGACTACTAGAAAGGACAGTTAAAGAACACTTTGGAAATTTGATTCTCCAACCGTGGTCTTGGAGAAAAGAGATAGTAGCCTTTGAGTATGAGTAATAGCTAGAGACAGGGAAGGAGCCTGCACTAAGGTATGGTCCAGATAGTGGTAATTAAGATCCCCTGAGCTCTGATAACCACTAATAATGCTCCTAGAACCTTTGTAAAGATACAAGGAGCTGTAGCCAGACCAAAACGGAAGGGCAACACATTGTTTGTCTAGGAATATAAACCTTAGGAATTGATGGTGATCTTTGTGGATAGGGTTATGCAGATAGGTCTTTAGAAATAAATTGACCCTGTTGGATTAAGGGTAAAAACTTGTTTAGAGATTTCAAATCTAAAAACATAATTTATGTAAGAACTTACCTGATAAATTCATTTCTTTCATATTAGCAAGAGTCCATGAGCTAGTGACGTATGGGATATACATTCCTACCAGGAGGGGCAAAGTTTCCCAAACCTTAAAATGCCTATAAATACACCCCTCACCACACCCACAATTCAGTTTAACGAATAGCCAAGAAGTGGGGTGATAAGAAAAAAGTGCGAAAGCATATAAAATAAGGAATTGGAATAATTGTGCTTTATACAAAAAAATCATAACCACCACAAAAAAGGGCGGGCCTCATGGACTCTTGCTAATATGAAAGAAATGAATTTATCAGGTAAGTTCTTACATAAATTATGTTTTCTTTCATGTAATTAGCAAGAGTCCATGAGCTAGTGACGTATGGGATAATGACTACCCAAGATGTGGATCTTACCACACAAGAGTCACTAGAGAGGGAGGGATAAAATAAAAACAGCCAATTCCTGCTGAAAATAATCCACACCCAAAATAAAGTTAATGAAAAACATAAGCAGAAGATTCAAACTGAAACCGCTGCCTGAAGTACTTTTCTACCAAAAACTGCTTCAGAAGAAGAAAATACAACAAAATGGTAGAATTTGGTAAAAGTATGCAAAGAGGACCAAGTTGCCGCCTTGCAAATCTGATCAACCGAAGCTTCATTCCTAAACGCCCAGGAAGTAGAAACTGACCTAGTAGAATGAGCTGTAATCCTATGAGGCGGAGTCTTACCCGACTCAACATAGGCAAGATGAATTAAAGATTTCAACCAAGATGCCAAAGAAATGGCAGAAGTTTTCTGGCCTTTCTAAAACCGGAAAAGATAACAAATAAACTAGAAGTCTTTCGGAAAGACTTAGTAGCTTCAACATAATATTTCAAAGCTCTAATAACATCCAAAGAATACAACGATTTCTCCTTAGAATTCTTAGGATTAGGACATAATGAAGGAACCACAATGTCTCTACTAATGTTGTTGGAATTCACAACTTAGGTAAAAATTCAAAAGAAGTTCGCAACACCGCCTTATCCTGATGAAAAATCAGAAAAGGAGACTCACAAGAAAGAGCAGATAATTCAGAAACTCTTCTGGCAGAAGAGATGGCCAAAAGGAACAAAACTTTCCAAGAAAGTAATTTAATATCCAATGAATGCATAGGTTCAAATGGAGGAGCTTGAAGAGCCCCCAGAACCAAATTCAAACTCCAAGGAGGAGAAATTGACTTAATGACAGGCTTTATACGAACCAAAGCTTGTACAAAACAATGAATATCAGGAAGAATAGCAATCTTTCTGTGAAAAAGAACAGAAAGAGCAGAGATTTGACCTTTCAAGGAACTTGCGGACAAACCCTTATCTAAACCATCCTGAAGAAACTGTAATATTCTCGGTATTCTAAAAGAATGCCAAGAAAAATGATGAGAAAGACACCAAGAAATACAAGTCTTCCAGACTCTATAATATATCTCTCTGGATACAGATTTACGAGCCTGTAACATAGTATTAATCACAGAGTCAGAGAAACCTCTTTGACCAAGAATCAAGCGTTCAATCTCCATACCTTTAAATTTAAGGATTTCAGATCCTGATGGAAAAAAAGGACCTTGAGACAAAAGGTCTGGTCTTAACGGAAGAGTCCACGGTTGGCAAGAGGCCATCCGGACAAGATCCGCATACCAAAACCTGTGAGGCCATGCCGGAGCTACCAGCAGAACAAACGAGCATTCCTTCAGAATCTTGGAGATTACTCTTGGAAGAAGAACTAGAGGCGGAAAGATATAGGCAGGATGATACTTCCAAGGAAGAGATAATGCATCCACTGCCTCCGCCTGAGGATCCCGGGATCTGGACAGATACCTGGGAAGTTTCTTGTTTAGATGAGAAGCCATCAGATCTATTTCTGGAAGTTCCCACATTTGAACAATCTGAAGAAATACCTCTGGGTGAAGAGACCATTCGCCCGGATGCAACGTTTGGCGACTGAGATAATCCGCTTTCCAATTGTCCATACCTGGGATATGAACCGCAGAGATTAGACAGGAGCTGGATTCCGCCCAAACCAAAATTCGAGATACTTCTTTCATAGCCAGAGGACTGTGAGTCCCTCCTTGATGATTGATGTATGCCACAGTTGTGACATTGTCTATCTGAAAACAAATGAACAACTCTCTCTTCAGAAGAGGCCAAGACTGAAGAGCTCTGAAAATTGCACGGAGTTCCAAAATATTGATCGGAAATCTCACCTCCTGAGATTCCCAAACCCCTTGTGCCGTCAGATACCCCCACACAGCTCCCCAACCTGTAAGACTTGCATCTGTTGAGATTATAGTCCAGGTCGGACGAACAAAGAAGCCCCCTGAACTAAACGATGGTGATCTGTCCACCATGTCAGAGAGTGTCGTAAAATCGGTTTAAAGATATTAATTGAGATATCTTTGAGTAATCCCTGCACCATTGGTTCAGCATACAGAGCTGAAGAGGTCGCATGTGAAAACGAGCAAAGGAGATCGCATCTGATGCGGCAGTCCTAAGACCCAACATTTCCATGCATAAGGCTACCAAAGGGAATGATTGTGACTGAAGGTTTTGACAAGCTGATATCAATGTTAAACTTCTCCTGTCTGACAAGGACAGAGTTATAGACACTGAATTTATCTAGAAACCTAAAAAGGTTACCCTTGTCTGAGGAATCAATGAACTGATTGGTAAATTGATCCTCCAACCATGAACTTGAAGAAACAACACAAGTCGATTCGTATGAGATTCTTCGAAAATGAGAAGACTGAGCAAGTACCAAGATATCGTCCAAATAAGGAAATACCAAAACCCTATTCTCTGATTACAGAAAGAAGGGCACCGAGAACCTTTGAAAAAAATTCTTGGAACTGAGGCTAGGCCAAACGGTAGAGCCACAAAACTGGTAATGCTTGTCTAAAAAGAGAATCTCAGACACTAAAAGTGATCTGGATGAATCGGAATATGCAGATACACATCCTGTAAATCTATTGTAGACATATAATGCCCTTGCTAAACAAAAGGCAGGATAGTCCTACAGTAACCATCTTGAATGTTGGTATCCTAACATAACGATTCAATAATGATAGATCCTGAACTGGTCTGAAGGAATTGACCTTCTTTGGTACAATGAAGAGATAAAATAAAACCCCAGCCCCTGTTCCAGAACTGGAACTGGCATAAATACTCCAGCCAATTGAAATGCTGAGCCTTTGCTGTGTTAACTGGGACACGGGAAAGAAAAGAATCTCTTAGCAGGAGGCCTTAACTTGAAGCCAATTCTGTACCTTTCTGAAACAATGTTTCTGAAACCAGAGATTAAGAACGGAATTGATCCAAATTTCTTTGAAGAAAACGTAATCTGCCCCATACCAGCTGAGCTGGAATAAGGGCCGCACCTTCATAGGTACTTAGGAGCTGGCTATAGGTTTCTATAAAGCTTGGATATATTTCAAACTGGAAATAGTTTCCAAACTGATACCGCTCCTGAGGATGAAGGATCAGGCTTTTGTTCCTTGTTGTGAGGAAAGGAACGAAAATGATTATTTACCCTGGAAAGAAAGGGAAAGCAAAGTTGACTTAGAAGACATGTCAGCATTCCAAGTTTAATCCATAAAGCTTTTCTAGCTAAAATAGCTAGAGACATATACCTGACATCAACTCTAATGATATCAAAAGATGGTATCACCAATAAAATTATTAGCATGTTATAGAATAATAATAATGCTATAAAATTATGATCTGTTACTTGTTGCGCTAAAGCTTCTAACCAAAAAGTTGAAGCTGCAGCAACATCCGCTAAAAATATAGCAGGTCTAAGAAGATTACCTGAACATAAGGAAGCTTCTCTTAGAAAGGATTCAATTTTCCTATCTAAAGGATCCTTAAATTAAGTACTATCTGCCGTAGGAATAGTAGTACATTAGCAGGAGTAGAGACAGCCCCATAACCTTAGGGATTTTTGTCCCAAAAAACTCTAATCTGTCAGATGGCACAGGATATAATTTGCTTAAACGTCTAGAAGGAGTAAATAAATTACCCAAATTATTCCATTCCCTGGAAATTACTTCAGAAATAGCATCAGGGAGATAAAACACTTCTGGAATAACTACAGGAGATTTAAAAACCTTATTTAAACGTTTACATTTAGTATCAAGAGGACCAGAATCCTCTATTTCTAATGCAAATAACACTTCTTTAAGTAAAGAACGAATAAATTCCATCTTGAACAAATACAAAGATTTATCAGCATCAACCTCTGAGACAGAAACCTCTGAACCAGAAGAACCATTATCAGTATCAGAATGATGATGTTCATTTAAAAATTCATCTGAAAAAAAGAGAAGTTTTAAAAGACTTTTATGTATACTAGAAGGAGAAATAACAGACATAGCCTTCTTAATGGATTTAAAAATAAAATCTCTTATGTTATCAGGAACACTCTGAAAATTAGATGTTGACGGAACAGCAACAGGTAATGTAACAGTACTAAAGGAAATTTTATCTGCATTAATAAGTTTGACATGACATGCAATACAAATAACAGCTGGAGAAACAGATACCAAAAGTTTATAGCAGATACACTTAGCTTGGTAGCTCCAGCACTGTGCAGTGATTTTCCTGAAGTATCTTCTGACTCAGTTGCAACGTGGAACATCTTGCAATATGTAAAAGAAAAAAACAACATATAAAGCAAAATTGATCAAATTCCTTAAATGACAGTTTCAGGAATGGGAAAAAAAATGCCAGAGAACAAGCTTCTAGCAACCAGAAGCAATAAATAATGAGACTTAAATAATGTGGAGACAAAAATGACGCCCATATTTTTTAGCGCCAAAAAAGACGCCCACATTATTTGGCGCCTAAATGCTTTTGGCGCCAAAAATGACGCCACATCCGGAACGCCGACATTTTTGACGCAAAAAACGTCAAAAAATGACGCAACTTCCGGCGACACGTATGACGCCGGAAACAGAAAAAAAATTTTGCGCCAAAAAAGTCCGCGCCAAGAATGACGCAATAAAATGAAGCATTTTCTGCCCCCGCGAGCCTAACAGCCCACAGGGAAAAAGTCAAATTTTTTAAGGTAAGAAAAAATGATTGAAACAAATGCATTTATCCCAAATATGAAACTGACTGTCTGAAAAATAAGGAAAGTTGAACATTCTGAGTCAAGGCAAATAAATGTTTGAATACATATATTTAGAACTTTATAAATAAAGTGCCCAACCATAGCTTAGAGTGTCACAGAAAATAAGATTTACTTACCCCAGGACACTCATCTACATGTTTGTAGAAAGCCAAACCAGTACTGAAACGAGAATCAGCAGAGGTAATGGTATATATAAGAGTATATCGTCGATCTGAAAAGGGAGGTAAGAGATGAATCTCTACGACCGATAACAGAGAACCTATGAAATAGACCCCGTAGAAGGAGATCACTGCATTCAAATAGGCAATACTCTCCTCACATCCCTCTGACATTCACTGCACGCTGAGAGGAAAACCGGGCTCCAACTTGCTGCGGAGCGCATATCAACGTAGAATCTAGCACAAACTTACTTCACCACCTCCATCGGAGGCAAAGTTTGTAAAACTGAATTGTGGGTGTGGTGAGGGGTGTATTTATAGGCATTTTAAGGTTTGGGAAACTTTGCCCCTCCTGGTAGGAATGTATATCCCATACGTCACTAGCTCATGGACTCTTGCTAATTACATGAAAGAAATGGGTCTCTTCCTTCTTTGAGACTATGAAAAGATAGGAATAAAACCCTCGACCCTGTTGAGACACTGGTACTGGGAAAATTACGCCCATATCTTCTAAATCCTGAGCACATTGCATAAAGACAGCCACATCAGAAGGATTTTTGGGAACATGAGACAGATTAAATTGTCCTTGAGGAGGCCTGTAGCAAAAGCCTATCCTGTAACCCTGGGATATGATGTTTTGAACCCAGGGGTCCTGGACTGATTGGAACCATGTTTCCTAAAAAAGAGTTTACCCCCTACCAGAACAGAATCTGCTCTGGGGGCCGCACCATCATGCAGATTTTGTATTGGCGCTGGACCTCTTGTTCTTTACCCATAAAAACCAGACTTCCAGGCTGGCTTGAAGGGCTCAGGCTTTTGAGAAGAGGACTTATGATCTCCAGAGAAACTAAACTGGTCTGTGTTCCTTCGATTTCTTGTCCTGAGAGAGAAAAGCTCCTTTAACCCCAGTAACAGTGGAAATAGCTCCATCAACCTTAGGTATGGTTTCCCATAATTCCAAGTTCTGCTCTGGAACCGGGTACATTCTCTTAAACCTGGAAGGAGCAAATTGAATACCAGTTGCCCCCCATTATTTGGCTATATAGTCAGAAACCTCTGGAATCTTAGAAGGAGCATCGAAAACAACATTTACAGTGTTGTTTTCAGCAGGTTTTTCCTCAGAAATACTCACCTCCAGCAACAAGGTGCGGATATGCTACACTTTAAATTTGAAAGCATTGTCAAATTCAGGGTAAGGAACAGGGTCTTGTTCACCAGAAGACACTTCCCCATCTGAACTGGATGATTTTGAGTCAGAGCTCTGATGCGGGGCAGGAATTTGCTTTTGGGCACAAGGAGACTGCATGTTCACATCAAGAGAGCAAGATAAAAAAATCCCCAGATTTGCATTTATGCTTGCTTGGTTTGGGGATAGCCGCAAAGTATTCCTTCGTAGCCCTGTTGTAAATTGCCTTTAAACTCAGGAGTAAAGTCAGTAGAGTCTCTGTGAGTATTATATACAGGAACAGCTGATTTGCTTGCAGAAATTGAGGTACACAACTATTGCAAAGTTGATTAACCTGGCACACTGGAACAGATTTGCTAAACAGACACAAAAAAATTACAGGGAGAGTAAGACCCTCTTCTATAGAGATTCACTGGGTTTCATTATGTGCAATATTCACAAATATAGCAGAGTATGAGACAACAAATACAATGATAAAATATAATGGTAGAGCCTTCTACACTAGCCAATTTACACCTTCGACACCTGCAAAGTACCAAAAGGGTAAGGTAATACCTAGGCCTTATAATAAACTGAATGACCAAATGCTCCCAAAGATCTCCCTGACAGCTCCTGACAGGATCAACAAATGAACAGATTAGAGAAGACACAAAGCTGAGATCTGCTCAGAAGGTCTTTTTCTCCCCAGCTGCTGCTCCAAAGTGAGGAGAAAAAGACCACTATGCTGAGGGGGCATGGCTACCACACGGAACAGAGCCAATGCATTCAAGAGGCTAAAAACAGTAAAATAAAATGAATAATAAAGTATTAATGCAAAACACAAATACATGCCCCACCAAAACCTTCTGAACATGCTGAATCAGCTAATGGGCCATACATCTATTTATTCAAAATGAGAAAAAGAGGGTCCCAGGGCTGCCAAAGTGTCCAAAAAGGGTGTCAGAGGTCTGAGAGCGCCCAACTGAGTGATGTAGGGCAGTTAATTTGCTGTTTTGGACAAAAATGTGTGTCAGTGGGAGAGCAGGCTAAGAACCCTGGCTATATTGTACCTGAGTACCTTCTAATAGCCTGTACCACAGCACACATAGTTCAGCACCTGCCACGACTTCAGTCCCCATGTAATACAGAAAAAAGTATAAGTCCAGAGCACTGTATTTGCAAAGAATTATTGGAGCATACAGACAGAAAAAAATGTGAAGTTTCGAGCTCACAAGCCCTTAATCATGCCTGTGCCATGGTAAGTGGCTTACCTGAAGTTGCACCCCTCCAGCGGCTTACCAATCACCAAACTGCAGCCATATATAGTAGAGAGCCCATCTAGTGCTAGTACTTTTACATCTAGTGCTTGTACGTGTACAGCAGAGGATATCTGAGGAAATACCGTTATCCCACAGGGGGAGGCTGAGGGACGAGTACTGCGACACCTGAGTGGCTGAATACTGCGCACATAAATGGGTATTCCTATGTCCCTGTATCATTCAGTTTGAACTTCTTCTGTCTTCTTTGGAAATTATATGTCCCAGGGATAAGGGGCTCACATTGGTTTGAGCTCCCAACAGTTCAATAAACCCCCTTCAGAGGATATTAACCCTGGATCCTATCAAGGTATAAAGGAGCCACACTGTGACCTTGTTATAGCATTTTATGTGTAAAAATGTAAACAATCATACCTCCAGGATCCATGCTGTGGAAAAGAACATAGCCTCTCAAGTGTGACAGTCTTATAGAAGCGCTCATGACAGTGTCTTGAGAGAGAGAAAGCAGGCAGTGAAACTCGTCAACACTGATTGCTTAGGAGCTGTCAGCAGTAGACTTGATGTTAGAATTTGCCTGCATCTCCAGACTCTAACTTTCATCAATACTCACATTGAGAGGTTGACATGACTACTTAAAACTCCAGTCCAATCTCAAAAGGCAGACACCCTTTTTCAGGACTCTTCAAATCTTCTGACACTTCTCTGCCACCTCCTGGGATGAAAGGCAAAGAATGACTGGGGTAATGAGGAAGTGGGAGGGATATTTAAGCCTTTGACTGGGGTGTCTTTGTCTCCTCCTGGTGGCCAGGTGTTGTATTTCCCAACAGTAAGGAATGAAGCCGTGGACTCTCCCTAACTTAGGAAGGAAATTAACTTTTCTAGACTGATAGAGCATCATTGTTTTTGTTTGTTCTTTACTGAAATATTAAACCAGTAAAATCTAACACAATGTTTCCCTTCTGCACATCAGGCTGTGTATATAGTGGGAAGGCTAAATAGCTGCTGTGCATAGTTCAGTATCAAATCTTTGATGCAAAATATATGTATTACTACTGAATTTCAGTATTATAGGAACTGTTTAAGTGATTAACAGAATATTATTACCATTTATTTGTAGAGCGCCAACAGATTCCACAGCGCTACATTGCAAAGTGCACTTAGTTTACTTCATATCCCTTTAAACCCTTTATTTCATTTTAAAACCTGGTTCACAAAAGTGTACTTCTGAAATTCATTAAGTAACAAACTTCAATCTAGAAACAGGTTTATTGTCACAAAACAACAGGAAGAAACTTCAGGGTCCACAGGGATGATGAGATACCAACTAAGTGCAAACCCTATAGACCCAAAAATAGAATAATAGGTCACTACCGTTATGAGAGAGGCATAACTGAACACCATGAGTGTTTTGTAAAACACACTCTTTACTGATGTTTTTGAAATTTACCCTCTTTTTAAAAAAATTAAATAAAAAAAAATATCCCAAAGCTCAGTTTATGGAGACAGTGTACGTTTGGTAAATACTTGTATCCAACCCCTCCCCTTGTAAAATGATGCGCATCTCCAAGAGCTAGTGTCCCAAGACAATGGAACAATAGTCAATATTCAGATCAATAATTAATAAATCAAGCAAAATATCTTAAATCAAGTATTGTACATGTTTGCATTTCATTTACAAAATGCTTTATCATTACAATCATGTACACGCAACACAAATATCATTGTGCTTCATGTTTTTAGTCCAATGGGGGGAAAAAACTTCCTGTGCTCTTTAGAAAGTAAATTGTTCAGGTTAAACAGAACTGATAATTAATCCAGTTAATACCATGAACAAAGTCTGTGCAGTTTGCAGGCTATTCTTTCCATAGTGGGGTTAATAAGAAATGCACTAATAATATGCACTATTGTCTCTCTTATTTGACACCTAGATAAGAACAATGATGTGGTAGTTTCTTGTCCTTGGCTTTCATTCCAACAGTCTGCCAAAAATACTTCTATGGTAAAAACAAAACAAAAAAAACCACAAGATCATAAAAATACTGTCCACTTCCAGGTCTTGTGATTTTTACTTCTTCGTATTACGTCAAATTTGTGATAGTTTTGTGTTCAATAAGGTCCCTTAGAAACATCTGCTCAGCTGAAATATTGTGGTATTCATTCTAGAAAAGAAAGTTACAGGATGGTCAGTTTCAGAAGTTTACATCAAATTCTACAATTAAAATACATGATTCTCCCTTCTTCACACGAATGAAAAATAAAAATCACAAAAACATAATTTATGCTTACCTGATAAATTCCTTTCTTCTGTAGTGTGATCAGTCCACGGGTCATCATTACTTGTGGGATATTATCTGCTCCCCTACAGGAAGTGCAAGAGGATTCACCCAGCAGAGTTGCTATATAGCTCCTCCCCTCTACGTCACCTCCAGTCATTCGACCAAGGACCAACGAGAAAGGAGAAGCCAAGGGTGTAGTGGTGACTGGAGTATAATTTAAAAAATATTTACCTGCCTTAAAAAACAGGGCGGGCCGTGGACTGATCACACTACAGAAGAAAGGAATTTATCAGGTAAGCATAAATTATGTTTTCTTCTGTTAAGTGTGATCAGTCCACGGGTCATCATTACTTGTGGGATACCAATACCAAAGCAAAAGTACACGGATGACGGGAGGGATAGGCAGGCTCTTTATACAGAAGGAACCACTGCCTGAAGAACCTTTCTCCCAAAAATAGCCTCCGAGGAAGCAAAAGTGTCAAATTTGTAAAATTTGGAAAAAGTATGAAGCGAAGACCAAGTTGCAGCCTTGCAAATCTGTTCAACAGAGGCCTCATTCTTAAAGGCCCAAGTGGAAGCCACAGCTCTAGTGGAATGAGCTGTAATTCTTTCAGGAGGCTGCTGTCCAGCAGTCTCATAAGCTAAACGAATTATGCTACGAAGCCAAAAAGAGAGAGAGGTAGCAGAAGCTTTTTGACCTCTCCTCTGACCAGAGTAAACGACAAACAGGGAAGACGTTTGTCGAAAATCTTTAGTTGCCTGTAAATAAAATTTAAGGGCACGAGCTACATCCAGATTGTGCAAAAGACGTTCCTTCCTCGAAGAAGGATTTGGGCACAAGGATGGAACAACAATCTCCTGATTGATATTCCTGTTAGTGACTACCTTAGGTAAGAACCCAGGTTTAGTACGCAGAACTACCTTATCCGAGTGAAAAATCAAATAAGGAGAATCACAATGTAAGGCTGATAACTCAGAGACTCTTCGAGCCGAGGAAATAGCCATTAAAAATAGAACTTTCCAAGATAACAACTTTATAACAATGGAATGAAGGGGTTCAAACGGAACACCCTGTAAAACGTTAAGAACAAGGTTTAAACTCCATGGTGGAGCCACAGCTTTAAACACAGGTTTAATCCTGGCCAAAGCCTGACAAAAAGCCTGAACGTCTGGAACTTCTGACAGACGCTTGTGTAACAGAATGGACAGAGCTGAGATCTGTCCCTTTAAGGAACTAGCGGATAACCCCTTTTCTAAACCTTCTTGTAGAAAGGACAATATCCTAGGAATCCTAACCTTACTCCAAGAGTAACCTTTGGATTCACACCAATATAGGTATTTACGCCATATTTTATGGTAAATCTTTCTGGTAACAGGCTTCCTAGCCTGTATTAAGGTATCAATAACTGACTCAGAAAAACCACGCTTTGATAAGATCAAGCGTTCAATTTCCAAGCAGTCAGCTTCAGAGAAGTTAGATTTTGATGTTTGAAAGGACCCTGAATCAGAAGGTCCTGTTTCAGAGGTAACGACCAAGGTGGACAGAATGACATGTCCACCAGATCTGTATACCAAGTCCTGCGTGGCCATGCAGGCGCTATTAGAATCACTGATGCTTTCTCCTGTTTGATTCTGGCAATCAATCGAGGAAGCATCGGGAAAGGTGGAAACACATAAGCCATCCTGAAGGTCCATGGTGCTGTCAAGGCATCTATCAGGACCGCTCCCGGATCCCTGGATCTGGACCCGTAGCGCGGAAGCTTGGCGTTCTGTCGAGACGCCATGAGATCTATCTCTGGTTTGCCCCAACGTCGAAGTATTTGGGCAAAGACCTCTGGATGAAGTTCCCACTCCCCCGGATGAAAAGTCTGACGACTTAAGAAATCCGCCTCCCAGTTCTCCACTCCCGGGATGTGGATTGCAGACAGGTGGCAAGAGTGAGACTCTGCCCAGCGAATTATCTTCGATACTTCCATCATTGCTAGGGAGCTTCTTGTCCCTCCCTGATGGTTGATATAAGCTACAGTCGTGATGTTGTCCGACTGGAACCTGATGAACCCCCGAGTTGTTAACTGGGGTCAAGCCAGAAGAGCATTGAGGACTGCTCTCAATTCCAGAATGTTTATTGGAAGAAGACTCTCCTCCTGATTCCATAGTCCCTGAGCCTTCAGAGAATTCCAGACAGCGCCCCAACCTAGTAGGCTGGCGTCTGTTGTTACAATTGACCAGTCTGGCCTGCTGAATGGCATTCCCCTGGCCAGATGTGGCCGATAAAGCCACCATAGTAGAGAATTTCTGGTCTCTTGATTCAGATTTAGAGTGGGGGACAAATCTGAGTAATCCCCATTCCAGTGACTTAGCATGCACAGTTGCAGTGGTCTGAGATGTAGGCGTGCAAAAGGAACTATGTCCATTGCTGCTACCATTAGTCCGATTACCTCCATGCATTGAGCTACTGACGGGTGTTGAATAGAATGAAGGACACGGCATGCACTTTGAAGTTTTCAAACTTCAACAGAATCTATCAGAGTCCCCAGGAAGGGAACTCTTGTGAGTGGAAAGAGAGAACTTTTCTTTTCGTTCACTTTCCATCCATGCGACCTTAGAAATGCCAGTACTATCTCTGTATGAGATTTGGCAGTTTGAAGGCTTGAAGCTTGTATCAGTATGTCGTCTAAGTATGGAGCTACTGAAATTCCTCGCGGTCTTAGTACCGCCAGAAGAGTGCCCAGAACCTTTGTGAAGATTCTTGGAGCCGTAGCCAGTCCGAATGGAAGAGCTACAAACTGGTAATGCCTGTCTAAAAAGGCAAACCTTAGATACCGGTAATGGCTTTTGTGAATCGGTATGTGAAGGTAAGCATCCTTTAAATCCACTGTGGTCATGTACTGACCCTCTTGGATCATGGGCAAAAATGTTCGAATAGTTTCCATCTTGAACGATGGAACTCTTAGGAATTTGTTTAGGATCTTTAAATCCAAGATTGGCCTGAAGGTTCCCTCTTTTTTGGGAACTACAAACAGATTTGAGTAAAACCCTTGTCCTTGTTCCAACCGCGGAACTGGATGGATCACTCCCATTAATAAAAGATCTTGTACGCAGCGTAGAAACGCTTCCTTCTTTGTTAGGTTTGTTGACAACCTTGACAGATGAAATCTCCCTCTTGGGGGAGAGGATTTGAAGTCCAGAAGGTATCCCTGAGATATGATCTCTAACGCCCAGGGATCCTGAACATCTCTTGCCCAAGCCTGGGCGAAGAGGGAAAGTCTGCCCCCCACTAGATCCGGTCCCGGATCGGGGGCCCTCAATTCATGCTGTCTTAGGGGCAGCAGCAGGTTTTCTGGCCTGTTTGCCCCTGTTCCAGGACTGGTTAGGTTTCCAGCCTTGTCTGTAGCGAGCAACAGCTCCTTCCTGTTTTGGTGCAGAGGAAGTTGATGCTGCTCCTGCTTTGAAATTACGAAAGGAACGAAAATTGGACTGTCTAGCCTTGGCTTTGGCCTTGTCCTGAGGCAGGGCATGACCTTTACCTCCTGTAATGTCAGCAATAATCTCTTTCAAGCCGGGCCCGAATAAGGTCTGCCCTTTGAAAGGAATATTAAGCAATTTAGATTTAGACGTAACATCAGCTGACCAGGATTTCAGCCACAGAGCTCTGCGTGCCTGAATGGTGAATCCTGAATTTTTAGCCGCAAGTTTACTTAAATGTACTACGGCATCTGAAATAAATGAATTAGCTAACTTAAGGAATTTAAGTTTGTGTGTGATGTCATCTAGTGTGGATGATTGAAGTGTCTCTTCCAGAGACTCAAACCAAAATGCTGCTGCAGCCGTGACAGGCGCAATACATGCAAGAGGTTGCAATATAAACCCTTGTTGAACAAACATTTTCTTAAGGTAACCCTCTAATTTTTTATCCATTGGATCTGAAAAAGCACAGCTATCCTCCACTGGGATAGTGGTACGCTTAGCTAAAGTAGAAACTGCTCCCTCCACCTTAGAGACCATTTGCCATAAGTCCCGTGTGGCGGCGTCTATTGGAAACATCTTTCTGAATATAGGAGGGGGTGAGAAAGGTACACCGGGTCTATCCCACTCCTTAGTAACAATGTCAGTAAGTCTCTTAGGTATAGGAAAAACGTCAGTACTCGTCGGTACCGCAAAATATTTATCCAACCTACACATTTTCTCTGGGATTGCAACTGTGTTACAATCATTCAGAGCCGCTAATACCTCCCCTAGTAACACACGGAGGTTTTCAAGCTTAAATTTAAAATTTGAAATGTCTGAGTCCAGTTTATTTGGATCAGAACCGTCACCCACAGAATGAAGCTCTCCGTCTTCACGTTCTGCAAACTGTGACGCAGTATCAGACATGGCCCTTGCATTATCAGCGCACTCTGTTCTCACCCCAGAGTGATCACGTTTACCTCTTAGTTCTGGTAGTTTAGCCAAAACTTCAGTCATAACAGTAGCCATATCTTGTAATGTGATTTGTAATGGCCGCCCAGATGTACTCGGCGCTACAATATCACGCACCTCCTGAGCGGGAGATGCAGGTACTGACACGTGAGGCGAGTTAGTCGGCATAACTCTCCCCTCGTTGTTTGGTGAAATATGTTCAATTTGTACAGATTGACTGTTTTTTAAAGTAGCATCAATACATTTAGTACATAAATTTCTATTGGGCTCCACTTTGGCATTAACACATATAGCACAGAGATATTCCTCTGAATCAGACATGTTTAACACACTAGCAAATAAACAGCAACTTGAAAATACTTTTCAAAGTAATTTACAAATAATATGAAAACGAACTGTGCCTTTAAGAAGCACAGAAAAAAATTATAACAGTTAAAATAATTAAGTTATAGCATCAATCTTTGTCAGAATATACAGTTTTAGCAAAGGATTGTTCCCCTCAGCAATTAAACAACACAACTTTAGCAAAGGTTTAATCCCATTAGCAAAGATAACAATTTCTGAAAGCAGGAAACAAATTACAGAATAAACGTTTTTATCTCAGTCAAACTATAATTCTCACAGCTCTGCTGAGAGAAATTACCTCCCTCAAAATAAGTTTGAAGACCCCTGAGCTCTGTAGAGATGAACCGGATCATGCAGGGAATACAATTAGTTGCTGACTGAAATATTTGATGCATAGTAAAAGCGCCCCTCCCCCACACACACAGCAGTGAGGGAGAACAGAAACTGACAGAAAAAACAGATTTAAGCAACTGCCAAGTGGAAAAATAGTGCCCAAACATTTATTCACTCAGTACCTCAGTAAATGAAAACGATTTTACATTCCAGCAAAAACATTAAACATAATCTCTAGTTATTAAACAGCTTAATGTACTTCTTACAGTGTAATTCTAGTGAAGTACCATTCTCCCAGAATACTGAAGTGTAAAGTATACATACATGACATTATATCGGTATGGCAGGATTTTCTCATCAATTCCATTGTCAGAAAATAAAAACTGCTACATACCTCTATGCAGATTCATCTGCCCGCTGTCCCCTGATCTGAAGTTTACCTCACTCCTCAGATGGCCGAGAACAGCAATATGATCTTAACTACTCCGGCTAAAATCATAGCAAAACTCTGGTAGATTCTTCCTCAAACTCTGCCAGAGAGGTAATAACACACTCCGGTGTTATTTTAAAATAACAAACTTTTGATTGAAGATATAAAACTAAGTATAATCACCATAGTCCTCTCACACGACCTATCTAGTTGCTGGGTGCAAGAGAATGACTGGAGGTGACGTAGAGGGGAGGAGCTATATAGCAACTCTGCTGGGTGAATCCTCTTGCACTTCCTGTAGGGGAGCAGATAATATCCCACAAGTAATGATGACCCGTGGACTGATCACACTTAACAGAAGAAATTAAATTTATTAATTATAACATTTTCTCTACCCTCCCCCAACAGACGTAAAATCATTGAAATATTCTGACACCTAAAGTAATATGTTTAATTTAAAGGCACAGTCTAGTCAAAATTCGACATTCATGATTTAGATAGGGCATGCAATTTTAAACAACTTTCCAATTTACTTTTATCATCACATTTGCTTTGTTCTCTTGATATTCTTAGTTGAAAGCTAAACCTAGGTAGGCTCATATGCTAATTTCTAAGCCCTTGAATGCCGCCTCTCATCTGAATGCATTTGACAGGTTTTTTTTTACAGCTAGAGGGCGCTAGTTCATGTGTGACATTTAGATAACATTGTACTCAGGCCCGTGGAGTTAATTATGAAAGGGCACTGATTGGCTAAAATGCAAGTCTGTCAAAAGAACTGAAATAAGGGGGCAGTCTGCAGAGTCTTAGACACAAGGTAATCACAGAGGTAAAAAGTATATTAAAATAACTGTGTTGGTTATGCAAAACTATGGAATGGGTCATAAAGGGATTGTCTATCTTTTTAAACAATAACAAATATGGAGTAGACTGTCCTTTAAATATTATCTAAAAAAGAGAAAAGGAAAAGAATAATCATTAAAAGTTATCAAAGTGGAGTGCCTAATATTTTAGATCATGAACTAGTAAAATCTTCTGTCAATATACTACAATTATTTTTCATAATGTCCACTCAAGAAAAACTAAAATTATGCTTAACTGATAAATTACTTTCTTTCATGATAGTGAGAGTCCACAAGCCATCACATGTTGGCATTCCCTACCTAGCGGTCAGGAGTGGACTCATCTCATGAAAGAAATTTACCTAACTACCACTTAGGGCACGATTTATCAAGCCCTTCGCCTCTCTGCGACTCCAGGTTCTCACAAGAGAATCTGCAGTCATAATTTATCAAGCAGCGGTCATCAGACTGCTGCTTCCTATCCACTTCTCCACCTCTCGTCCGACCGGGGAGACTGAAAGCTCCTGCCCACGCGTGACTGGCTGTGCGCGGGGAGCATTGCACGCAAGTGCTAATTTCGCCTGCAGAATTCTGACAGTGGCGAGATGCAGTGGACAGGGGCGCTTATGTACGCCCCTATCCGCTGTAGCTTTATAAATCAAGCCCTTAAAGTATGAGGGTCATTCTGCTATGACAAATAGCTTGTACTGTTACCCAATAATTTTAAGTGGTTTCAAACTAAAAAGGTCAAAAACATACATACATAAAAATCA
This sequence comes from Bombina bombina, assembly GCF_027579735.1. Classification (NCBI taxonomy): domain Eukaryota; kingdom Metazoa; phylum Chordata; class Amphibia; order Anura; family Bombinatoridae; genus Bombina; species Bombina bombina. Next base: position 188,794,539 of record NC_069501.1, on the reverse strand, counting down.
GAACACTTTCTATCAAAAGTTCATAACAATTCAGATGCTCTTTAATTATTTATTTTTTCTGTTAAAGGTGCCTAATAATGAAGGAAATTTAAAAAAATAAATTGAACATGGCAGTAAAATGCAGCTCAAAATTCCTGCACACTGAACTAAAACAGATACTGTTCTAATGGCATAAAGTTACTAATACAGAAAGCGGCATGCCGCTCCCAAGCAGGACTTGAAAGGTATAAACACAGCTAAGATCAGTATACGTATACCTCGCTCATACAGCGGGTTAGGGACCCTCCGGAGCCCTGCTGTAAAGTGAAAACTGCCTTAAAGTGAAACAAGGTGGTTTTAGCTTTCTTTTCACTTGCTAGTGTGTTTAAAGACATGTTTGAACTAACATATATTATTATATAGCACTAGGTTTAGCTTAAAGGGCCATAATACCCAAATGTTTAAACACTTGAAAAAGATGCAGTATAGCTGTAAAAAGCTGACTAGAAAATATCACCTGAACATCTCTATGTAAAAAAGAAAGATATTTTACCTCAAAAGTTTCTCAGTAGCCACATCCCATTGTAAAGGACTTCTAAGCAACAAATCAGTATGTCTGTCCCAGGACAGCCGAAGGATTGAGCCTTTGCACTCTCATCTTATTTCCCTATTCAGTGTAAGGAAGTTTACAATGAAATCCCATGAAATTTAAGTGAAATCTCATGAGATATCAGTAAAAAAGTTCATGACCTCAGCACTGCTGATGCTGATTGGCTGCTGTTCATTTCTTCATTTTTTTTTACCTGCAGCTGGGCAGTAACTGAGTATAAGTTTTTACACAGAACTTACTCTGCTGAGCTGAGGAAGTTGTGAGGTAAAATATCTTCCTTTTTTACATAGAGATGCTCAGGTGATATTTTCCTGTCAGATTTTTACAGTTATACTGCATCAGTTTCAAGTGATTTAGCATATGAGTATTATGTCCCTTTAACACTAGCAAAGTACAGCACAGTATTCAATTAGTATTCAATAAAAACTGTACAGTACCGACCAAAATGACATGAACAAAATGGAGCCAGTCACCTTTCTCGCAATCTCACGAGTAGTATAGTATTGTTTCAAAATCCTTATAGGTTTAACTTCAGTTCCATATTAGTGCTGTATTAGTGAAGCGCTGTAAGGTGTAGTATACCTGTAATGCCAAAAAGTCATGCTCTTACAAGCTGAGGCATGTCAGTTCTGCATTAGACTGTTCCTTTTAATCAGTATGTTTTTTTTTTTTATGCATTAACTACAAGTAATTGTAAACTTTGCAAAATGTGATTTTTTTTTAAAGAGATCCCATAGTACCTAATACCATTATTTAAAAATAAATCAATTTAATATTTATTATAAATGCATTTTCAGTAAATCAAGAGCTCAAACCATATTTAGTGTTTGGTTTTCATGGAGCCTCCATTACAAAGGAAGGTAGAAGAACTCATGACATGCTTACGTTTCAGTGTAACAACTGAAGTTTGCCATCTTCTAATCACCTTTGGTTAATTATAAACAATCTTAGATTAGAAAATTAGGAGCTTCCTTTCAATCATAATCATAAAGACATGGTAGCTATCTGTGGTTACATTACCTGGCTCATTACAGACATTGTGTCATTCCCATAATAATGAAGTGAACTATTTAAAGATGTAAAATTGTACTTAAATCCAGCTATGTGAACTTCATTGCATATATGCATAGCAAATGTGATGGCGATTATTCCAGTTGTAGGATGCTTTGGTTTCTAAAACAAGCAAGGGGAAAGGGTTAGGAAACAAGATACATATTAAAAGTTTGTGATAACAAAGATTTAAAATGTTTGATATGTGTAAATTTTAAACAACTTTCCAATTTATGTATATCATATTTGCTTTGTTCTCTTTGTATTCTTTGTTGAAGGCTAAACCTAGGTAGACTCATATGCTAATTTCTAAGCCCTTGCAGGCCGCCTCTTATCTCAGTGCATTTTTATTAGCTTTTCCCAGCTAGGCCGTGCTAGTTCATGTGTGCCATTTAGATAACATTGTGCTCACTCCCGTGGAGTCAAGCATGAGTTAGCACTAATCAGCTAAAATGCAAGTTTGTAAAAAACACTGAGATAAAGGGTTATGCAAAACTAGGGAATGGGAAATAAAGGGATTATCTACCTTTCTAAAAAACAAAATAATGCAAATAGACTGCCCCTATATTGGAAGTTCAGCCTACATAAAAAGCTAGAATTTCAAATGTATACCTACGTCCATTTCACAATGTTGCATCCCTAGTACACCTGTGATTTAAACTGTAAAACATGGGTGCTCACCCTATCAAAATAGGGTTCACATTGGATACCCATCCTTTGCAGGGGCTTACAATGAATTTTTCAGCAGTGTTATAACTTGTCTCACATTATCTCACTTAGCTTTCAGTCCCTTTAGATTATGGTTACTAAGTGAGATAATGTGAGACAAGTTATAACACTGCTGAAGACTGAAAGTTTTGTTGAACAAGGAACTTGAGCGCTGTGGAGCTGAGTTTTGAACATCTGCACTAAAGGATCCTTTCCCAGCTGGACACTGCTGCAGACAACTAGAGTGTATACAACTAACCTTTTGGCACACAGTATCCTGATCCATTCCACTGCTGTAGGAGCTGTACTGGAGGCCAGTCTGCTGGATGACTGTTTGATTCCAGTCTGCGCTATTTGCACCAATAGGGGTGCTCATTCAAATGTGAGTGAAACATTTTATTTACATCTTCACATAAGTACATACAATACAAGGCCACGTGGCGCTCGTTTCCTTTCATCTTCTAAAGATTACTTATTCTTGGATCTTGGCCCATTATCCACTCACAGATAGCTGCCTGGACCTGGACTTCACCCAAACAATCTGGTTGCTTATAAAAATACACCCTTAACTGATATACAGGACTTTTTACTTATATATTTTTTTTATTTCTCCAGTTTTATTGCAATATTCTCTTGATTTTTATTAACATAGTGTTGCTGAATTGTCTACTATACTTTCATATCCAAATTTGTAGATTTACATAGTTGTCAGATTGATCTAGGGCTCCCCATATATATATATAAATATATATATATATATATATATATATATATATATATATATATATATATATATATATATTTATAGCCCATAATGTATTAAAAGAATGAAGACAGTTTGTGTGTTGAATATTGGATGAAGTGGAGGAGTAAATAAGCCCTATATGGCTGCCCTAGTTCTAGTCTGTACTCACCTGCTATAAAGAAACAAAGACTTCATAAAAGAAAAAGTAGACAAGCACAAAGGTGTTATCACCACAATCATCAATTTATAAAGTGCCACTGTACTCCACAGAACTAATACAGCTTTATCCTGGTCAGCAGGAGTAGGCAAAGAGCACCATAGCAGAGCTGTTAAATAGCTCCTCCCTTCCCTCCCACTCCAGTCATTCGACCGAAGTTAGGAAGAGAAAGGAAAAGCCAAGGTGCAGAGGTGTCTGAAGTTTACAATAACTCATAACCTGTCTATAAGAACAGGGCGGGCCGTGGGCTCATCGTGTCAAAAAAGAAATAAATTTATCAGGTAAGCATAAATTTTCTTTTCTTTTTTAAGACACGATGAGTCCACGGATCATCTTAATAACTAATGGGATTTAATACCCAAGCTAGAGTACGCAGATGATACGGGAGGGACAAGACAAGGAACCTAAACGGAAGGCACCACTGTTTGAGGAAACTTTCTCCCAAAAACAGCCTCAGCCGAGGCAAAAATGTCAAATTTGGAAAACTTTGAAAAAGTGTGAAGAGAGGAACAAGTTGCAGCCTTACAAATCTGTTCCACAGAAGCTTCATTTTTGAATGCCCATGAGGAAGCAACAGTCCTCGTGAAAGGAGCCATAACTCTCTCAGGAGGCTGCTATCCAGCAGTCTCATATGCAAAACGTATGATGCTCTTCAGACAAAAAGAAAGAGAAGTAGCCGTAGCTTCCTGTACCTTACGTTTTCCTGAGAAAACCACAAACAAAGAAGAAGACTGACGAAAGTCCTCAGTCGCCTGCAGGAAAAACTTTAAAGTATGGACCACGTCCAAATTGTGCAAAAGTCTTTCCTTCTTAGAAGAAGGATTAGGACACAAGGAAGGAACAACAATCTCCTGATTAATGTTTCGGACAGAAATAACCTTAGGAAGAAATCCTAAGTTAGTACGTAAAACTACCTTATCTGAATGGAAATAAGATAAGGAGACTCATACTGAAATGCCGAGAGCTCTGACACTCTCCGAGGAGAAGAAATATCAACAAGAAATAAAACTTTCCAAGATAACAACTCAATATCTAAAGGAAAGAATAGACTCAAACGGAGTCCCTTGAAGAACTCTGAAAACTAAAATCAGACTCCATGTAGGAGTAACTGTTATGAACACAGGCCTGATCCTTACCAAGGCCTGACAAAATGATTGTACATCTGGGAAATCTACCAGACGTTTGAGTAACAAAATAGAGAAAGACAGAGTTTTTACCCGTTAGGGAACTTGACGATAAACCTTTGAGAGAAAAAAAAAATCTATGAATTCTATCTACTCCATGAGTAGTCCATGGATTCACACCAATAGAGATATTTACGCCATATCGTATGATAAATTTGACTAGTAACAGGCTTTCGAGCCTGAATCATGGTCACAATGACCAGTCAGAAAAACCCTGCTTGGATAATAAGTGTTCAATCTCCAAGCAGTCAGTTCCAGATAAACCAGATTTATAAAATAAATGAAGTGCCCTCCTTTATTTCTGAGACTTTCCAAATCCCCCAGAAAAAAAGTCAGCACTTACCTTATTTTCTGCAGGGCAGCAAGGCAGATTCCAGGTTTAAGAGGTCCTATCCCTCCCATGGACCTGAGAATGAAGAGAAAGTCCTGAGTTAGAATCTCTCAGGTTTTCCAGAGGTAGGGCAGCATCAAAATATGGGAGGCGCAGTGAGAATTATGTCCCACAAGTTCCCATTGCTCTAAAGCCACGAAAAGCTCTACTGTAGAGACTGGTATGGACTACGGCTACACCCTAGAACAAAGCAGCACACTTTGGCACTATATTAAAAATAATAAACTCTTGATTGAAGAATCTAAACTAACACCTCACTTTATCTCTTCCTATCACTAATCACTATCCTATCACTAATGTAGGCAAAGAGAATGACTGGGGTGGGAGGGAAGGGAGGAGCTATTTAACAGCTCTGCTGTGGTGCTCTTTGCCTCCTCCTGCTGACCAGGAGGTGAATATCCCATTAGTAATTAAGAACAGAGCTGGAAAAGCGTATGTACACAGAAAACAGTATCTCAGCTGACTGATGCACCCGGGAGCATTGATCTGAGGACTTAGACTGCTATGTCAGTGTTCAGATCTTTTAACCAATCTTTAAATGCATTGACAGCTGGTGTCTCTCCCCATCAGTACAATTACGGTAGTTGTCCTTATCAGCCATGAGCCTTAGTATGCGCATGACTAATGCTGCTATATAAAATATCTAACAATTATATATATTTGTTAAACTGTCTCTATGCATTTAACCCCTCAATAGGACATGGCTGCAGAGACAACCAGACCAGCATATGTACGTATGCTTGATCACCAGATAAGCCCTGCTCAGGAATTATGTTGGAATGTGCCAGGTGCTCCTTTCACCTATGTGCATATCACTTTGCAGAGGTTAAATATATAGTGGAACAACTTTCATGACAGTACTTATTTTTCTACATCAGAACAAAATTCCAATGTAAACAAATAAGTAAAAATTTAAATCACACTATCGTTCATGCGATCGCGTGATTCAATGATGGGATCGTGTCAGGGGGGAGCGCCTATGATGCTCCCTCCAGCCCTCGATCCCATTCAGGAAGCGTCTATGGCTTAAGTACAGTTCAGTGCCGCATTTAGGATGGCATGGAAAGTCCTAACAGTGGGAAGGGGTTAACAATAAAATGCTGGCCAAACATTTTACTCCTGCTCAGTTCATATTTTTAAAAAGTATAGTGTGATAATATGAGAAGTTTTGCAACACTTTGCTTTTATACACTTACTATTTATTTACATATTAATTTGTACCATAGCATTCTAAAATTAAAGAGATACTAAACCCACATTTTTTTCTTTCAGGATTCAGATAGAGCATGCAATTTTAAGCAACTTTCTAATTTACTCCTATTATAAATTTTTCTACATTCTCTTGCTATCTCTAAATAAAAAGCAGAAATGTAAAGCTTAGGAGCCAGCCTATTTTTGGTTCAGAACCTAAGTTACGCTTGCTTATTGGTGGCTTAAATGTAGCCACCAATAAACAAGCGCTATCCAGGGTGCTGAACCTTACCCAGCTTGCTGAGGCCTTTTTCCCTCACAGAATGTTGATCCAGTACAGAGCCCATCCAGTAAAAGCAAATATCCTGCAAAGAATACTTGCGGATATAACTGCAAACCCTCAGGTGGAGGCTAAGCAATGGGGTCCCTGTGACGCATGAGGGCAATTAGCAGATAGATTTACCCATGAGGGTACTGACATGCCATAACAGAGGTATTCCTACCCCTGCTTCATTTAGTATCTTGGAGAAATTATCCTGCAGTCTACCCTGAGCAAAGATGGAAGAGGGGTACTGGGTCTCAAATCAGGTTTGAGGTCCAAATAAATGATTAGATAGAAAATAATACAATTTTGCTTGCAGAGCACCTCTCTCCTCAGAAGCAAAGAACAAACTGAGTGGGGAGAGGAGGCTGGAAGGATTAAAGCTCTTCTGTGGGTTCTTGACGTCCTCCTGAAGGCGGAAAAACAGAATTTATGTTTACCTGATAAATTACTTTCTCCAACGGTGTGTCCGGTCCACGGCGTCATCCTTACTTGTGGGATATTCTCCTCCCCAACAGGAAATGGCAAAGAGCCCAGCAAAGCTGGTCACATGATCCCTCCTAGGCTCCGCCTTCCCCAGTCATTCGACCGACGTAAAGGAGGAATATTTGCATAGGAGAAATCATATGATACCGTGGTGACTGTAGTTAGAGAAAATAAATCATCAGACCTGATTAAAAAACCAGGGCGGGCCGTGGACCGGACACACCGTTGGAGAAAGTAATTTATCAGGTAAACATAAATTCTGTTTTCTCCAACATTGGTGTGTCCGGTCCACGGCGTCATCCTTACTTGTGGGAACCAATACCAAAGCTTTAGGACACGGATGATGGGAGGGAGCAAATCAGGTCACCTAGATGGAAGGCACCACGGCTTGCAAAACCTTTCTCCCAAAAATAGCCTCAGAAGAAGCAAAAGTATCAAATTTGTAAAATTTAGTAAAAGTGTGCAGTGAAGACCAAGTCGCTGCCTTACATATCTGATCAACAGAAGCCTCGTTCTTGAAGGCCCATGTGGAAGCCACGGCCCTAGTGGAATGAGCTGTGATTCTTTCAGGAGGCTGTCGTCCGGCAGTCTCATAAGCCAATCTGATGATGCTTTTAAGCCAAAAAGAGAGAGAGGTAGAAGTTGCTTTTTGACCTCTCCTTTTACCAGAATAAACAACAAACAAGGAAGATGTTTGTCTGAAATCCTTTGTAGCCTCTAAATAGAATTTTAGAGCACGAACTACATCCAAATTGTGCAACAAACGTTCCTTCTTTGAAACTGGATTCGGACACAAAGAAGGCACGACTATCTCCTGGTTAATATTTTTGTTAGAAACAACTTTCGGAAGAAAACCAGGTTTAGTACGCAAAACCACCTTATCTGCATGGAACACCAGATAAGGAGGAGAACACTGCAGAGCAGATAACTCTGAAACTCTTCTAGCAGAAGAAATTGCAACCAAAAACAAAACTTTCCAAGATAATAACTTGATATCAACGGAATGTAGGGGTTCAAACGGAACCCCCTGAAGAACTGAAAGAACTAAATTAAGACTCCAAGGAGGAGTCAAAGGTTTGTAAACAGGCTTGATTCTAACCAGAGCCTGAACAAAAGCTTGAACATCTGGCACAGCCGCCAGCTTTTTGTGAAGTAAAACAGATAAAGCAGAAATCTGTCCCTTCAAAGAACTTGCAGATAATCCTTTCTCCAAACCTTCTTGAAGAAAGGATAGAATCTTAGGAATTTTTATCTTGTTCCATGGGAATCCTTTAGATTCACACCAACAGATATAATTTTTCCATATTTTATGGTAGATTTTTCTAGTTACAGGCTTTCTGGCCTGAACAAGAGTATCAATGACAGAATCTGAGAACCCTCGCTTTGATAAAATCAAGCGTTCAATCTCCAAGCAGTCAGTTGGAGTGAGGCCAGATTCGGATGTTCGAACGGACCTTGAACAAGAAGGTCCTGTCTCAAAGGTAGCCTCCATGGTGGAGCCGATGACATATTCACCAGATCTGCATACCAAGTCCTGCGTGGCCACGCAGGAGCTATCAAGATCACCGATACCCTCTCCTGTTTGATCCTGGCTACCAGCCTGGGAATGAGAGGAAACGGTGGGAACACATAAGCTAGGTTGAAGCTCCAAGGTGCTACTAGTGCATCCACTAGAGTCGCCTTGGGATCCCTGGATCTGGACCCGTAGCAAGGAACCTTGAAGTTCTGACGAGACGCCATCAGATCCATGTCTGGAATGCCCCACAATTGAATTATTTGGGCAAAGATTTCCGGATGGAGTTCCCACTCCCCCGGATGAAATGTCTGACGACTCAGAAAATCCGCTTCCCAATTTTCCACTCCTGGGATGTGGATTGCAGACAAGTGGCAGGAGTGAGTCTCCGCCCATTGAATTATTTTGGTCACTTCTTCCATCGCCAGGGGACTCCTTGTTCCCCCCTGATGGTTGATATACGCAACAGTCGTCATGTTGTCTGATTGAAACCGTATGAATTTGGCCTTTGCTAGCTGAGGCCAAGCCTTGAGAGCATTGAATATCGCTCTCAGTTCCAGAATATTTATCGGGAGAAGAGATTCTTCCCGAGACCAAAGACCCTGAGCTTTCAGGGGTTCCCAGACCGCGCCCCAGCCCACCAGACTGGCGTCGGTCGTGACAATGACCCACTCTGGTCTGCGGAAGCTCATCCCTTGTGACAGGTTGTCCAGGGTCAGCCACCAACGGAGTGAATCTCTGGTCCTCTGATCTACTTGTATCGTCGGAGACAAGTCTGTATAATCCCCATTCCACTGACTGAGCATGCACAGTTGTAATGGTCTTAGATGAATTCGCGCAAAAGGAACTATGTCCATTGTCGCGACCATCAAACCTATTACTTCCATGCACTGCGCTATGGAAGGAAGAAGAACAGAATGAAGTACTTGACAAGCGCTTAGAAGTTTTGATTTTCTGGCCTCTGTCAGAAAAATCCTCATTTCTAAGGAGTCTATTATTGTTCCCAAGAAGGGAACTCTTGTTGACGGAGATAGAGAACTTTTTTCTACGTTCACTTTCCACCCGTGAGATCTGAGAAAGGCCAGGACAATGTCCGTATGAGCCTTTGCTTGAGGTAGAGACGACGCTTGAATCAGTATGTCGTCCAAGTAAGGTACTACTGCAATGCCCCTTGGTCTTAGCACCGCTAGAAGGGACCCTAGTACCTTTGTGAAAATTCTTGGAGCAGTGGCTAATCCGAATGGAAGTGCCACAAACTGGAAATGCTTGTCCAGAAAGGCGAACCTTAGGAACCGATGATGTTCCTTGTGGATAGGAATATGTAGATACGCATCCTTTAAATCCACCGTGGTCATGAATTGACCTTCCTGGATGGTAGGAAGAATTGTCCGAATGGTTTCCATATTGAACGATGGAACCTTGAGAAATTTGTTTAGGATCTTGAGATCTAAGATGGGTCTGAATGTTCCCTCTTTTTTGGGAACTATGAACAGATTGGAGTAGAATCCCATCCCTTGTTCTCCTAATGGAACAGGATGAATCACTCCCATGTTTAACAGGTCTTCTACACAATGTAAGAATGCCTGTCTTTTTATGTGGTCTGAAGACAATTGAGACCTGTGGAACCTCCCCCTTGGGGGTAGCTCCTTGAATTCCAGAAGATAACCTTGGGAGACTATTTCTAGCGCCCAAGGATCCAGAACATCTCTTGCCCAAGCCTGAGCGAAGAGAGAAAGTCTGCCCCCCACCAGATCCGGTCCCGGATCGGGGGCCAACATCTCATGCTGTCTTGGTAGCAGTGGCAGGTTTCTTGGCCTGCTTACCTTTGTTCCAGCCTTGCATTGGCCTCCAGGCTGGCTTGGTTTGAGAAGTATTACCCTCTTGCTTAGAGGATGTAGAACTTGGGGCTGGTCCGTTTCTGCGAAAGGGACGAAAATTTGGTTTATTTTTAGCCTTGAAAGACCTATCCTGAGGAAGGGCGTGGCCCTTACCCCCAGTGATATCTGAAATAATCTCTTTCAAGTCAGGGCCAAACAGCGTTTTCCCCTTGAAAGGTATGTTAAGCAATTTGTTCTTGGAAGACGCATCCGCTGACCAAGATTTTAGCCAAAGCGCTCTGCGCGCTACAATAGCAAACCCCAAATTTTTCGCCGCTAATCTAGCCAATTGCAAAGTGGCGTCTAAAGTAAAAGAATTAGCCAATTTAAGAGCATGAATTCTGTCCATAATCTCCTCATAAGAAGAATCTTTATTGAGCGACTTTTCTAGTTCATCGAACCAGAAACACGCTGCTGTAGTGACAGGAACAATGCATGAAATTGGTTGTAGAAGGTAACCTTGCTGAACAAACATCTTTTTAAGCAAACCCTCTAATTTTTTATCCATAGGATCTTTGAAAGCACAACTATCTTCTATAGGGATAGTAGTGCGTTTGTTTAGAGTAGAAACCGCCCCCTCGACCTTGGGGACTGTCTGCCATAAGTCCTTTCTGGGGTCGACCATAGGAAACAATTTCTTAAATATAGGGGGAGGGACAAAAGGTATGCCGGGCCTTTCCCATTCTTTGTTTACAATGTCCGCCACCCGCTTGGGTATAGGAAAAGCTTCGGGGGGCCCCGGGACCTCTAGGAACTTGTCCATCTTACATAATTTCTCTGGAATGACCAAATTGTCACAATCATCCAGAGTAGATAACACCTCCTTAAGCAGAGCGCGGAGATGTTCCAATTTAAATTTGAATGTAATCACATCAGGTTCAGCTTGTTGAGAAATTTTCCCTGAATCTGAAATTTCTCCCTCAGACAAAACCTCCCTGGCCCCCTCAGACTGGTGTAGGGGCATTTCAGAACCATTATCATCAGCGTCCTCATGCTCTTCGGTATTTTCTAAAACAGAGCAGTCGCGCTTTCGCTGATAAGTGGGCATTTTGGCTAAAATGTTTTTGATAGAATTATCCATTACAGCCGTTAATTGTTGCATAGTAAGGAGTATTGGCGCACTAGATGTACTAGGGGCCTCCTGTGTGGGCAAGACTGGCGTAGACGAAGGAGGGGATGATGCAGTACCATGCTTACTCCCCTCACTTGAGGAATCATCTTGGGCATCATTTTCTCTAAATTTTGTGTCACATACATCACATCTATTTAAATGAGAAGGAACCTTGGCTTCCTCACATACAGAACATAGTCTATCTGATAGTTCAGACATGTTAAACAGGCATAAACTTGATAACAAAGTACAAAAAACGTTTTAAAATAAAACCGTTACTGTCACTTTAAATTTTAAACTGAACACTTTATTACTGAAAATGTGAAAAAGTATGAAGGAATTGTTCAAAATTCACCAAAATTTCACCACAGTGTCTTAAAGCCTTAAAAGTATTGCACACCAAAGCTTTAACTCTTAAAATAACGGAACCGGAGCCGTTTTTATATTTAACCCCTATACAGTCCCTGGTATCTGCTTTGCTGAGACCCAACCAAGCCCAGAGGGGAATACGATACCAAATGACGCCTTCAGTAAGCTTTTTCTATGTATCTGAGCTCCTCACACATGCATCTGCATGCCTTGCTTCCCAAAAACAACTGCGCAATAGAGGCGCGAAAATGAGGCTCTGCCTATGATTAGAGAAGGCCCCCAGTGAAAAAGGTGTCCAATACAGTGCCTGCCGGTTATTTAACATAATTCCCAAGAATGAAATAACTCCTCAAAGCTATAAACTATTAAAAATGCTTATAAATCAATCGTTTTAGCCCAGAAAAAAGTCTACCAGTCTTTAAGCCCTTGTGAGGCCCTTTATTCTAATTTAATAAAAATGGCTTACCGGATCCCATAGGGAAAATGACAGCTTCCAGCATTACCAAGTCTTGTTAGAAATGTGTCATACCTCAAGCAGCAAAAGTCTGCTCACTGTTTCCCCCAACTGAAGTTAATTCCTCTCAACAGTCCTGTGTGGAAACAGCCATCGATTTTAGTAACGGTTGCTAAAATCATTTTCCTCTTACAAACAGAAATCTTCATCTCTTTTCAGAGTAAATAGTACATACCAGCACTATTTTAAAATAACAAACTCTTGATTGAAGAATAAAAACTACATTTAAACACCAAAAAACTCTAAGCCATCTCCGTGGAGATGTTGCCTGTACAACGGCAAAGAGAATGACTGGGGAAGGCGGAGCCTAGGAGGGATCATGTGACCAGCTTTGCTGGGCTCTTTGCCATTTCCTGTTGGGGAGGAGAATATCCCACAAGTAAGGATGACGCCGTGGACCGGACACACCTATGTTGGAGAAATATATCCCACATGTTATGGACACATCATCTTACATAAAAAAAAGTAATGCACAAACTGTACAAAGAGATTACAACACTTACTTCAGTTTTTGAAAAGTGTGTGGGAAAATTCAGAAGATTGTGGGATACTTGTTGGACAATGTATGGATTTAATACCCTGAGCTGATGGGGTTGGTAGATCATTTGCATGGCAGGCTTCCTCCAAAAACCATACGTAGACTATGACAAACAGAAAAGGAAGAAGTGTGTTAAGAGATAAACAGAGAACTTACAAGCAATTCCCATACACTTGACATTTCTAGGTGTTGCTAAAAAAGGTGTGTTCAAAGGGTATGTCTGGTACACACACTCCAGACTATAATCTGGAAATGCTACCAAAGGTGCCAAAAGCTCATCCCCTGCTGTTCACAGTTGCCAGGCCTCCTAAAATAGCCAGAGAATCATAAAATCCTCAAGTAATGCAGCCATTATTAATAAGATGATTATTTTGCAGTTTTTGATCTAGATGTACTTTGTGTGCACAAATCTCTTTAGTTTAGTGTGGTTATAATCTCTTTTTGTATAACTGAAAAATGGCTTGATTCAATGAGAGAGAGCGAGACACAGAGAGAGAGACAGACAGAGAGAGAACGAGATACAGAGAGAGAGACAGAGAGAGAAATCTCCAAGGCAGAGCACTCTCAAAAAAAACGGGTTATATCACGAACCAGGGTGCAAGAAAATTCCACTCACTGGGTTTGAAACAAACAAAAAGTTTACTAGCGTGACATTTCGGGGTATACACTCCTTCCTCAGACCGCCTGAGCAAGTGTAATTTTCACGAACCGGTCTGAGGAAGGGGAGCTGTCCCCGAAACGTCACGTAAATAAAAGCTTCTATTGCTTATCCTTAAGCCCAGCGAGTGCTGTCTTCTATTACCTTTATCTCTACCTGCATTCAGCACCCTGGCAAATGGACACCTGTTTGTGCTAGTGCACTAGCCTCTGTGAATATACACACACATATATATATATATATATATATATATATATATAATATATGTCTCCTAATATTTACAGTCTATATGCAAAGGCTGTTCCGTAGCATACTAATAAGTAACAGACAGGTGTCCCAAAGACTACAGATAGCAGTATACAAATATTGCTGATAATAAAGGACAGACTTCTGAATAACAGAAGATAAATTTAAGTTCAGGCAACCCGGAACATTCACAAGGCTTGCCAAACCACATCCTGTTCTTTACGGTTATCACTACTTTTGTTAATCCAAATACAACAGAGCCCATAACAGGGGATTTAACTCATGTCATTAAACTGGAAAGCGTATATACAACATATGGCTCAAAGTGCAAAAGGTGTTCTGACAGCAGGTGTATTAATTTCTGATACAGCTGTACAAGTAGACACATGTCAGTAAAACAGCTCAAGCTTTAATTGTGAAAGCCTCTTACTCAATATATTCTACTGAGGTTATGTTTAGTGATTTGAATCAAATAAAAACATTATTTGATGTCAGCTGCCTGTCAGTACGAATACCTAAACAGCGAACAGATGATATGATTGTGCTATGTTTGACAACACCTTCCGGTTTGTCCTCTTCACTGACAAAATATGTTCTTTGTACAAGTACATCCCAAAGAAAAAAATCTTTAGATAGCCAGTAACATTATGCTTTTCCTTTAATAAGACACAAATCTATATTTCTGTTGCTACACTTGAATTAGAAAATACACTTACTACACGTCTATGCATTAGCATTTCTGCCAGCCACTTAACATCATGCGGCTTGAACATCAGGAGGATAACAGTAGTGTTAGGATCATAGTGAAATTTATCTGCAAATATGGACTCTGGATAACAGAGTCTAAAAGTGGTCTTTTGCCCAACATCATCTTCATAGCCTATTACAGGACCATCATTCATTCTGTAAAAGAAAACATGTTAGTCAAAATCATCCAATTAGTCTAAATATAAAAATATTTTTGCATAAAGTTTATTTTAAAGCTAACAGGAATTGAATGTCCATGTAAAACTGAGCCTTTCATGATTCAGATAGAGCATTCAATCTATTTCTCTTATGAAATTGACTTTGTCTCTTAGTAACCTTTGTCCAAATGCACTACTGGGAGCTAGCTGGTGATTGGTTTCTACACACGTCTCTTGATATTAGCTCACCAGATGTGTTCAGCTAGGACCTAGTAGTAGTGCATTGATGAAGCTGATGATAATGGTGTGTTCAACCCCTTTGCAGAAGTTAAACACAGAATTATATGCAGGCAACAATTCAATAATAACATACTCTAACAAAGTTATTAAAAACATAGAAACATCCGTTTTACCAAAATAAAAAATAAAAAATGTTATGCTTACCTGATAAATTTGTTTCTTTTTAGAAACAATGAGTCCACGGATGTCATCCTTACTTATGGGATTACGCCTCCTGGTCAGCAGGAGGAGGCAAAGAGCACCACAGCAGAGCTGTTATATAGCTCCTCCCTTCCCTCCCACTCCAGTCATTCGACCGAAGTTAGGAAGAGAAAGGAAAAGCCAAGGTGCAGAGGTGTCTGAAGTTTACAAAAACTAATAACCTGTCTCAGAGAAACAGGGCGGGCCGTGGACTCATTGTGTCTAAAAAGAAACAAATTTATCAGGTAAGCATACATTATCTTTTCTTTTTAAAGACACAATGAGTCCACGGATTTCATCCTTACTTGTGGGATACAATACCAAAGCTAGAGTACACGGATGATAAGGGAGGGACAAGACAGGAAACCTTAACAGAAGGCACCACAGCTTGAAGAACCTTTCTCCCAAAAACAGCCTCAGCAGAAGCAAAAGTATCAAATTTGTAAAATTTAGAAAAAGTATGAAGAGAGGACCAAGTTGCAGCCTTGCAAATCTGTTCTACAGAAGCTTCAATTTTGAATGCCCATGAGGAAGCAACCGCCCAAGTGGAATGAGCCGTAATTCTTTCAGGAGGCTGCTGTCCAGCAGTCTCATATGCAAAACGGATGATACTCTTCAGCCAAAAAGAAAGAGGTAGCCGTAGCTTTCTGACCCTTACGTTTCCCAGAGAAAACAAACAAAGAAGACTACTGACGAAAGTCCTTAGTCGCTTGCAAATAAAACTTCAAAGCACGGACCACGTCCAAATTGTGCAAAAGACGTTCCTTTTGAGAAGAAGTATTAGGGCACAAGAAAGGAACCACAATCTCCTGATTAATGTTCCTGTCAGAAACAACCTTAGGCAGAAAACCAAGTTTAGAACGTAAAACTACCTTATCCGAATGAAAAATAAGGTAAGGTGAATTATATTGCAATGCCGAAAGCTCAGACACTCTTCGAGCTGAAGAAATGGCAACAAGAAACAAAACTTTCCAAGATAACAACTTAATATCTAAGGAATGCATAGGCTCAAACTAAGCCCCTTGAAGAACTTTTAGAACTAAATTCAGACTCCATGGAGGAGCAATTGGTTTAAACACAGGCCTGATTCTAACCAAAGACTGACAAAAAGATTGAACATCTGGGACATCTGCCAGACGCTTGTGTAGCAAAATAGATAAGGCAGAAATCTGAACCTTTAAAGAACTTGCCGATAAACCCTTCTCCAATCCTTCTTGGAGAAAAGACAAAATCCTGGGAATCCTGACCCTACTCCATGACTAGCCTTTGGATTCACACCAATAAAGATATTTACGCCATATCTTATGGTAAATCCTTCTAGTTACAGGCTTACACGCCTGAATTAAGGTTTCTATGACCGAGTCAGAGAAACCCCGCTTGGATAGAATTAAGCGTTCAATCTCCAAGTAGTCAGCTGCAGAGAAGCTAGATTTGGGTGAAGGAAGGATCCTTGAATGAGAAGGTCCTTCCTCAATGGAAGTTTCCAAGGTGGCAGGGATGACATGTCCACCAGATCGGCATAGCAAAGCCTGCAAGGCCACGCAGGAGCTATGAGGATCACTGATGCCTTCTCCTGTTTGATTCGAGCAATAACCCGGGGAAGGAGAGCAAACGGGGGGAATAGATATGCTAGGCTGAAGGACCAAGGAACTGCCAAAGCATCTATCAGTTCCGCCTGGGGGTCCCTGGACCTGGACCCGTATCTCGGGAGCTTGGCATTCTGACGAGATGCCATGAGATCCAACTCCGGGCGACCCCATTTGAGAATCAGGTTGAAGAATATTTCCTGATGAAGTTCCCTCTCCCCCGGATGAAAAGTCTGCCTGCTCAGAAAATCCGCCTCCCAGTTGTCCACCCCTGGGATGTGGATCGCTGACAGATGGCAAGAATGTGCCTACGCCCACCGGATTATTTTGGCTACTTCGGTCATTGCTAAGGAACTCCTCGGTCGGCGAAAGCATGTCCCCTGGGATAGATGACCCAGAGACAACCACCATTGAAGAGAGTCCCTCGTCTCCTGATCCAGGGTTATTCGAGGAGACAAATCCGTATAATCTCCATTCCACTGCCTGAGCATGCTTAACTGCAGAGGCCTGAGGTGAAACCGAGCAAACGGTATCATGTCCATTGCCGCCACCATCAATCAGATTACCTCCATGCACTGGGCCACTGACGGCTGAGCAGTGGACTGAAGGGCTCGACATGTATCCAGAATCTTTGATTTTCTGACGTCCATCAGAAAATTTTTCATGGATACAGAATTGAGTAGAGTTCCCAAGAAGGTCACCCTTGTCTTCGGGATTAAAGGGACAGTCTACACCATAATTTTTATTGTTTTAAAAGATAGATAATCCCTTTATTACCCATTTCCCAGTTTTGCATAACCAACACAGTTATAATAATATACTTTTAACCTCTGTGATTATCTTGTATCTAAGCCTCTGCAAACTGCCCCTTTTTTCAGTTCTTTTGACACACTTGCAGTCTAGCCAATCAGTGCCTGCTCACAGATAACTTCTCGTGCACGAGCACAGTGTTATCTATATGAAATACGTGAACTAACACCCTCTTGTGGTGAAAAACTGTTAAAATGCAGTCTGAAAGGGGTGGGCTTCAAGGTCTAAGAAATTAGCATATGAACCTCCTAGGTTAAGCTTTCAACTAAGAATACCAAGAGAACAAAGCAAAATTGGTGATAAAAGTAAATTGGAAAATTGTTTAAAATTACATGCTCTATCTGAATCATGAAAGTTTATTTTGGCCTAGACTGTCCCTTTAAGGAACTCTTTTCCAGATTTACCTTCCACCCGTGAGTTCTCAGGAAGGATAGCACAATGTCGGTATGGGACCTTGCTTGCTGACAAGATGACGCCTGGATTAGAATATCGTCCAGATAAGGCGCCACCGCAATGCCCCACGGTCTTAGAACCGCCAGCAGGGACCCCAGAACCTTTGTGAAAATTCTGGGTGCCGTGGCCATACCGAAAGGAAGAGCCACGAACTGAGTGTTCGTCCAGAAAGGCAAATCTTAGAAACTTGTGATGATCTCTGTGGATAGGAACATGAAGATATACGTCCTTTAAATCCTGGATCAATGGAAGGATGGAACGAATAGTTTCCATCTTGAATGATGGAACTCTGAGAAACTTGTTTAGACTCTTGAGGTCTAAGATAGGTCTGAAAGTTCCCTCCTTTTTGGGAACTACAAACAGATTTGAATAAAAACAAATGTATGCTTACCTGATACATTTCTTTCTTTTGCGATGTACCAAGTCCACGGATTCATCCTAACTTGTGGGATATTGTCCTTCCTGACAGGAAGTAGCAAAGAGAGCACCACAGCAGAGCTGTCTATATAGCCCCCCCCTTAACTCCACCCCCCTAGTCATTCGACCGAAGGCCAAGGAAGAAAAGGAGAAACTATAAGATGCAGAGGTGACTGAAGTTCACATAAAAAAATACTATCTGTCTTGAATAGACAGGGCGGGCCGTGGACTCGGTACATCGCAAAAGAAAGAAATTTATCAGGTAAGCATAAATTTTGTTTTCTTTTGCATGATGTACCGAGTCCACGGATTCACACTAACTTGTGGGATACCAATACCAAAGCTTTAGGACACGGATGAAGGGAGGGACAAGACAGGAACCTAAACGGAAGGCACCACTGCTTGCAAAACCTTTCTCCCAAAAATAGCCTCCGAAGAAGCAAAAGTATCAAATTTATAAAATTTTGAAAAGGTATGAAGCAACGACCAAGTCGCAGAGCTTAGATTTAGATGACACATCAGCTGACCAGCACTTAAGCCATAACGCTCTACGCGCTAAAATGGCAAAACCTGACTTCTTAGCCGCTAATTTAGCAAGATGAAAAGCGGCGTCTGTAATAAAAGAATTAGCCAATTTAAGAGCCTTATTTCTGTCCAAAATATCATCTAGTGGGGTCTCCATCTGAAGAGCCTCTTCTAGAGCAGGGGTCGCCAACCAGTGGTCCGTGGACCACTGGTGGTCCACGAGAAGATGTTGGTGGTCCTTGACACCATCAAGCAGGAATTAACCTCCTCTGATGGTGTCACCCCCGTCGTGCCGCATTCTAATAATTTTCCTGCGCAGAAAGCCATTCCACCTGAATTCCAGTAATTGTTATACAGCAGATCAGCCATACCCCACCAGTATATTATAGTATACAGTAACATACAGTAACATCAGTCGTGGTTAGCTCACATACATATTGAGAGCTTTATGAAATAAACTTTATGACTCCAATGTCTGTCCACGATCATATGAAGTTTTGAATAATTCCTAATTGGGGAGGTAACTTGGAAGTCTTGTGGTCCTTTTAAACAATTATTTTTTCCCACTTTCTGCCTCTGTTTCCAGCTCAAAAGTTGGCACTCACCCTTCATCTGTCATTTGGAAGTTTTCTCTCAGTTCTGTTATTGTTAGTTAATTCCAATTCTTAAAAATGTGTACATATATACATAATGTAAACTTAGCTATGGTTATACTAGTTATGTACAGTGTGTGTATATATATATATATATATATATATATATATATATATATATATATATATATATGTATATATATATATATATTATTATTATTATGCGCCATCAAATTCTGTACCTTTTTAAAAAAAATCATGTTAGTGGTCCACAGGATTCAAAATTGTGAGTTTAGTGGTCTCTGAGGTCCAAAAGGTTGGCGATCCCTGTTCTAGAGCCTCAAACCAAAAGCAGCTGCAGTGGTTACAGGAACAATGCATGCTATAGGTTGAAGAAGAAAACCTTGATGAACAAAAATTTTCTTTAGGAGACCCTCTAATTTTTTTTTGGAACTGGGCAGATCGCTCCCATGGTAAAAAGGTCTTCTAGACAGCGTAAGAATGCCTCTCTTTTTGTCGGGTTTACAGACAATTGAGGAAGATGGAACCTCCCCCCTTGGAGGGGAATCCTTGAAATCTAGAAGGTATCCCTGGGTTACAATTTCTACTGCCCAGGAATCCTGAACGTCTCTTGCCCAGGCCTGAGCAAAGAGAGTCTGCCCCCTACTAGATCTGGTCCCGGATCGAGGGCTACCCCTTCATGCTGACTCAGTGGCAGCAGCAGGCTTTTTGGCCTGTTTACCCTTGTTCCAAGCCTGATTTCATTTTTAAAAGCCCATGTGGAAGCTACTGCTCTAGTAGAATGAAACAGGTGGGCTTGGATTGAGCAAAGTCTTCTCTTTCTCTTGGAGAAAATACAAAATCCTAGGAATCCTGATTTTACTCCAGGAGAAGCCTTTGGATTTGCACCAAAAAAGATATTTACGCCATATCTTATGATAAATTTTCTTGGTAACAGGCTTTCGAGCCTGAATCAAGGTATTTATGACTGACTCAGAGAAACCCCGTTTTGATAGAATCAAGCATTCAATCTCCAAGCAGTCAGTTGCAGAGAAATTAGACTTGATTGAAGATGAAATAAAAACTAACAGTTTAACACCGCTTCTCTTTACTCTTCCGGCTTAGAGCCAGCAAAGAGAATGACTGGGGGGTGGAGTTAAGGGGGGAGCTATATAGACAGCTCTGCTGTGGTGCTCTCTTTGCTACTTCCTGTCAGGAAGGACAATATCCCACAAGTTAGGATGAATCCGTGGACTCGGTACATCATGCAAAAGAAAACCCTGCCTGTGTTCCTGTACCGGAACGGGACAAATTACTCCCATGGAGAAGAAGTCTCTTACACAATGTAAGAATGCCTCTTTTTATCTGGTCTGCAGATAATCTTGAAAGAAGAAATCTTCCTAGGGGAGGATAATTTCTGAACTCCAGTTTGTATCCCTGAGAAACTATTTCTATAGCCCAGGGATCCTGAACATCCCGCACCCAAGCCTGAATGAAGAAGGAAAGTCTGCCCCCTACCAGATCCGGTCCCGGATCGGGGGCAAACCCTTCATGCTGACTTGGAATCAGCAGCAGGTTTCTTGGATAGTTTACCTTTGTTCCAATATTGGTTGGGTCTCCAAGTTGACTTGGATTGCGAATAGTTTCCTTACTGTTCAGATGAAGAAGAGAAGGAATTTCCCTTGAAATTTCAAAAGGAACGAAAATTACTTTGTCGTCCTTTCTGTTTGTTTCTTTTATCTTGAGGAAGGAGATGACCCTTGCCTCCCGTGATGTCAAAAATGATTTCCTTCAATCCAGACCCAAACAAGGTATTTCCCTTGTAAGGAATTGCCAGGAGCTTAGATCATACATCCGCAGACCAAGGCTTCAACCATAAGGCTCTGCGGGCTAGCATAGAAAAACCTGAACTCTTAGCCGCCAATTTAGTAATTTGCAGAGAAGCATCTGTTATGAAAGAGTTTGCTAATTTCCATCTGTTATGAAAGAGTTTGCTAATTTCAGAGCTTTAATCCGATCCTGGATTTCCTCTAAAGAAGTCTCAGTCTTAAGAGATTCCGCAAGAGCATCAAACCAATAAGCTGCCGCACTGGTGACCGTAGCAATGCATGCAGTCGGTTTCAATAGCAGACCCTGGTGAATATAGATCTTTTTAAGTAGACCCTCCAATAGGAGAAGGGAATACCTGGTCTCTCCCATTCCTTAGCAATAATCTCCGAAGTTCGCTTGGGAACTGGAAAAACATCTGAGTAAGAAGGAACTTCGAAGTATCTGTCCAACTTACTCGATTTCTCAGGAACGACCACTACCGTGGAGTCACAGTCGTCTAAAGTAACTAAAACCTCCCTGAGTAACAGGCGGAGGTGTTCTAGTTTAAACCTGAAAGAGACAACTTCTGAATCAGACAAAGGTAAGGAACTCCCTGAGTCTGAAATTTCACCTTCCGATAGAACCTCCATCTCAGATCCCTGGGAGGGTACGTCCGAGATTGCCCCTATAGCATCAGAAACTTCATTGACCACATAGTTGTCCTTCTTTTACGTTTGCCTTGAAGTATAGGAAAGGCAGATAATGCATCAGAATTTGTAGAAGACATAACAGCAGCTATGTCCTTTAATGTAACTGCAGCAGAAGCTTGAGAAGAAGTACAGGGCACTGCTTGAGCGGGCGTTAAAGGTTGGGACGCTTGGGGAGAAAGCTGCGGCATACTCTGCATCTCATTGTTAGACTCCTGAGAAGCATCCGCCTTTGACAATTTTTTATCATGAACATTTTTAAAAAATAAAAAATAAAAACTGGCCCTTTAATTTATACTGGCCCTTTAAATTTTTAACTCACAACTCTCTTACTGTATTTAAACAAGAGTGTGCAAAAACGAAACTAATACTAGAAACTGGCCCTTAGATAAATCCTGAAAAATAACAGGATACTGTGCCTTTAAATGGTAAAAAACAACTCTAAACAAAAACGTTTCACATTTAAACATTTTAAAAAATAATTTGCTCCACAAAAAAAACTGACACCTCTCCGCCTCAACAGCACCTACTGAGGCGCCTACCTGCCACCCGGTCTCCAGACCGATCCTTCCAGCAAAGTTTCAGGTCGAGCTTATGAACGCTACCAACCGCTTGTTTTCTCAACCATGCAGTTCTAGCATAACACCCGATGTCCTGATAAATGAACAGTAGAGATGCCTGAACGTAATCGGAACTCCGGAACAGATGCCCAGATACACTGCACGGCGTCTCTAGACAAGTCTAAAGCGCGCAAAAAGTAGCCCCGCCCATCGTGGGCGTCAAAAATGTACACAGCTTCTCAGCTAAGTTTTAATAAAAATAACCGATAGTCCAACCTTAGCCCAGTGCCTGAACAAATGCGGTCATTGCAGGAAGGCCCTCTATACATAAGGAGCCCATGTTCCCAAGCAAAATAAATGTATATAAACGAATAAGTGCAGAATCCTTTCTGAGTCCATTGGAATTGTGCCCCAGAATAACAAAGACTGCACTTACCTTAATGCTGTTCGACAGCAGGACAGCTCCAACAGATTTAAGAGGTCCTTTCCCTCCTATAGCCCTGTGGAAAAAGATAGGGTCTGAGTTAGATATTGCTTAGGCCATCATAAGAAGGGCAGCATCACAGTATGGGAGGCGCAGTGAGAATTATGTCCCACCAGTTCCCATTGCTCTAAAGCCACCAAAAGCTCTACTGAAGAGACTGATATGGACTACGGCTACACCCTAGGACAAAGCAGCACTCTCTGGCACTGCTTAAAAAATAATAAACTCTTGATTGAAGAATCTAATCTAACACCTCACTTTACCTCTTCCTATCACTAACGTAGGCAAAGAGAATGACTGGAGTGGGAGGGAAGGGAGGAGCTATATAACAGCTCTGCTGTGGTGCTCTTTGCCTCCTCCTGACCAGGAGGCGTAATCCCATAAGTAAGGATGAAATCCGTGTACTCATCATGTCTTTATAAAAAAAAAAAAAAAATACCCCCCCCCCCCCAAAAAAAAAACAACAAGAAAAATGGAATATATGGATATACGTATTTGGTTAGAGCGAGAGAGGGGACTGGACCTTGCCATTAACCAAGATTTGATTAACATATAATTATGCTCATTATTAACATATGCCACATTCTGCAAACAAGGCATTGCAAGAGGCTAGGCCTTCTGATGATTTAGTGTAGTGTTAATGGTGATGATGTAATATTGTGTTCTATATAGTGAGCTGTGTGATTATTGCTTCTGGTCTCTGAACTGATCATTTATAGCTGAAATGTCCTTAGACCTCTTGATACAGTTCTTCCATTTACTTGAAAGTGGATTGAAAGTGAAGAATGAAGTATGATAAAGTGATTGCCTCAGCACAAAAGGGGTTAATGGCAACAGGATTGAAAGTGAAGAATGATAAAGTGATTGCCTCAGCACAAAAGGGGTTAATGGCACTTGACTGACTGCAAAAGGATATAAAAGCTGCATTGACCTTTCCAGAATTAAAGCCTGTAACCATTCTGTTTGGCCAATTAGCCAACTGAGCTAACTTCTTGACTCTTATTAGAAGAGGTGATTAGTTCATGTCATCTCCCACTCACTGTGTTAAAGCTTAAAGTGAAAGTCAATCCTAGAGTTTGTGAAACACTAGGATTTACCATTGGAACAAGCGTTGCCGTTCTAAGCTGCTCAGGCAGCCCATGGCAGATAGCTGTTTTGCTAAGAGATTAAGTTTTCACCTCTTAGCCAATAGCCGTGCGGGAAATCCGGATTGGCGCCGTTTGGAGCCGGATTTTCCGTTTCACAAACGCTAGGATTGACTTTCCCTTTAAAGGAAAGCAATAGTCAAACTTGAAATGTGAATGAATGCATTTTAGTTATTAAATAAAAGAAGCACTTTTGCAATATACTTTTTCAGTGGCCAGTGTGCATATGCTGCTGGTTTCCAGTGCATTAAACACCATGACTGTTCTGACAGCAGCCAGTGACATGTATTGTGTCAGTGAGGATTACATTTGCATCATATAAACCAGCACCAGCTCTCTGAGCCTGAGCATTGCTTCAATGTAGGTGCACAGGTGCAACATGTGTTTATGTCTGTAAAATCGTAATACTAATAATCAGTGCTTTTTTGTAAACGAAAAGGTGCCTGTACTCATTATTAATTGATATATTCTGCTCAGTAACTTTGAAAAAAAGCAAAGGGACTACATTATTTACAATATTTGATGCATTTTGCAGCCCCCTCTTGTGAAAACTAGAGTATTTACATGATGATTACAAATATTACCTAATATGAGTTGGCAGAGGTGGGGGCACTCAGTACCGGTGAGTACCCCCACAAAAAACATAATTTATGCTTACCTGATAAATTCCTTTCTTCTGTAGTGTGATCAGTCCACGGGTCATCATTACTTGTGGGATATTAACTGCTCCCCTACAGGAAGTGCAAGAGGATTCACCCAGCAGAGTTGCTATATAGCTCCTCCCCTCTACGTCACCTCCAGTCATTCGACCAAGGACCAACGAGAAAGGAGAAGCCAAGGGTGTAGTGGTGACTGGAGTATAATTTAAAAAATATTTACCTGCCTTAAAAAACAGGGCGGGCCGTGGACTGATCACACTACAGAAGAAAGGAATTTATCAGGTAAGCATAAATTATGTTTTCTTCTGTTAAGTGTGATCAGTCCACGGGTCATCATTACTTGTGGGATACCAATACCAAAGCAAAAGTACACGGATGACGGGAGGGATAGGCAGGCTCTTTATACAGAAGGAACCACTGCCTGAAGAACCTTTCTCCCAAAAATAGCCTCCGAGGAAGCAAAAGTGTCAAATTTGTAAAATTTGGAAAAAGTATGAAGCGAAGACCAAGTTGCAGCCTTGCAAATCTGTTCAACAGAGGCCTCATTCTTAAAGGCCCAAGTGGAAGCCACAGCTCTAGTGGAATGAGCTGTAATTCTTTCAGGAGGCTGCTGTCCAGCAGTCTCATAAGCTAAACGAATTATGCTACGAAGCCAAAAAGAGAGAGAGGTAGCAGAAGCTTTTTGACCTCTCCTCTGACCAGAGTAAACGACAAACAGGGAAGACGTTTGTCGAAAATCTTTAGTTGCCTGTAAATAAAATTTAAGGGCACGAACTACATCCAGATTGTGCAAAAGACGTTCCTTCCTCGAAGAAGGATTTGGGCACAAGGATGGAACAACAATCTCCTGATTGATATTCCTGTTAGTGACTACCTTAGGTAAGAACCCAGGCTTAGTACGCAGAACTACCTTATCCGAGTGAAAAATCAAATAAGGAGAATCACAATGTAAGGCTGATAACTCAGAGACTCTTCGAGCCGAGGAAATAGCCATTAAAAATAGAACTTTCCAAGATAACAACTTTATATCAATGGAATGAAGGGGTTCAAACGGAACACCCTGTAAAACGTTAAGAACAAGGTTTAAACTCCATGGTGGAGCCACAGCTTTAAACACAGGTTTAATCCTGGCCAAAGCCTGACAAAAAGCCTGAACGTCTGGAACTTCTGACAGACGCTTGTGTAACAGAATGGACAGAGCTGAGATCTGTCCCTTTAAGGAACTAGCGGATAACCCCTTTTCTAAACCTTCTTGTAGAAAAGACAATATCCTAGGAATCCTAACCTTACTCCAAGAGTAACCTTTGGATTCGCACCAATATAGGTATTTACGCCATATTTTATGGTAAATCTTTCTGGTAACAGGCTTCCTAGCCTGTATTAAGGTATCAATAACTGACTCAGAAAAACCACGCTTTGATAAGATCAAGCGTTCAATTTCCAAGCAGTCAGCTTCAGAGAAGTTAGATTTTGATGTTTGAAAGGACCCTGAATCAGAAGGTCCTGTTTCAGAGGTAACGACCAAGGTGGACAGAATGACATGTCCACCAGATCTGTATACCAAGTCCTGCGTGGTCATGCAGGCGCTATTAGAATCACTGATGCTTTCTCCTGTTTGATTCTGGCAATCAATCGAGGAAGCATCGGGAAAGGTGGAAACACATGAGCCATCCTGAAGGTCCATGGTGCTGTCAAGGCATCTATCAGGACCGCTCCCGGATCCCTGGATCTGGACCCGTAGCGCGGAAGCTTGGCGTTCTGTCGAGACGCCATGAGATCTATCTCTGGTTTGCCCCAACGTCGAAGTATTTGGGCAAAGACCTCTGGATGAAGTTCCCACTCCCCCGGATGAAAAGTCTGACGACTTAAGAAATCCGCCTCCCAGTTCTCCACTCCCGGGATGTGGATTGCAGACAGGTGGCAAGAGTGAGACTCTGCCCAGCGAATTATCTTCGATACTTCCATCATTGCTAGGGAGCTTCTTGTCCCTCCCTGATGGTTGATATAAGCTACAGTCGTGATGTTGTCCGACTGGAACCTGATGAACCCCCGAGTTGCTAACTGGGGCCAAGCCAGAAGAGCATTGAGGACTGCTCTCAATTCCAGAATGTTTATTGGAAGAAGACTCTCCTCCTGATTCCATAGTCCCTGAGCCTTCAGAGAATTCCAGACAGCGCCCCAACCTAGTAGGCTGGCGTCTGTTGTTACAATTGACCAGTCTGGCCTGCTCAATGGCATTCCCCTGGACAGATGTGGCCGATAAAGCCACCATAGAAGAGAATTTCTGGTCTCTTGAATGGAATGAAGGACACGGCATGCACTTTGAAGTTTTGTTAACCTGTCCTCTGTCAGGTAAATCTTCATTTCTACAGAATCTATCAGAGTCCCCAGGAAGGGAACTCTTGTGAGTGGAAAGAGAGAACTTTTCTCTTCGTTCACTTTCCATCCATGCGACCTTAGAAATGCCAGTACTATCTCTGTATGAGATTTGGCAGTTTGAAAGCTTGAAGCTTGTATCAGTATGTCGTCTAAGTACGGAGCTACTGAAATTCCTTGCGGTCTTAGTACCGCCAGAAGAGTGCCCAGAACCTTTGTGAAGATTCTTGGAGCCGTAGCCAGTCCGAATGGAAGAGCTACAAACTGGTAATGCCTGTCTAAAAAGGCAAACCTTAGATACCGGTAATGACTTCTGTGAATCGGTATGTGAAGGTAAGCATCCTTTAAATCCACTGTGGTCAAGTACTGACCCTCTTGGATCATGGGCAAAATTGTTCGAATAGTTTCCATCTTGAACGATGGAACTCTTAGGAATTTGTTTAGGATCTTTAAATCCAAGATTGGCCTGAAGGTTCCCTCTTTTTTGGGAACTACAAACAGATTTGAGTAAAACCCTTGTCCTTGTTCCAACCGCGGAACTGGATGGATCACTCCCATTAATAAAAGATCTTGTACGCAGCGTAGAAACGCTTCCTTCTTTGTTAGGTTTGTTGACAACCTTGACAGATGAAATCTCCCTCTTGGGGGAGAGGATTTGAAGTCCAGAAGGTATCCCTGAGATATGATCTCTAACGCCCAGGGATCCTGAACATCTCTTGCCCAAGCCTGGGCGAAGAGGGAAAGTCTGCCCCCCACTAGATCCGGTCCCGGATCGGGGGCCCTCAATTCATGCCGTCTTAGGGGCAGCAGCAGGTTTTCTGGCCTGTTTGCCCCTGTTCCAGGACTGGTTAGGTTTCCAGCCTTGTCTGTAGCGAGCAACAGCTCCTTCCTGTTTTGGTGCAGAGGAAGTTGATGCTGCTCCTGCTTTGAAATTACGAAAGGAACGAAAATTGGACTGTCTAGCCTTGGCTTTGGCCTTGTCCTGAGGCAGGGCATGACCTTTACCTCCTGTAATGTCATCAATAATCTCTTTCAAGCCGGGCCCGAATAAGGTCTGCCCTTTGAAAGGAATATTAAGCAATTTAGATTTAGACGTAACATCAGCTGACCAGGATTTTAGCCACAGAGCTCTGCGTGCCTGAATGGCGAATCCTGAATTTTTAGCCGCAAGTTTAGTTAAATGTACTACGGCATCTGAAATAAATGAATTAGCTAACTTAAGGAATTTAAGTTTGTGTGTGATGTCATCTAGTGTGGATGATTGAAGTGTCTCTTCCAGAGACTCAAACCAAAATGCTGCTGCAGCCGTGACAGGCGCAATACATGCAAGAGGTTGCAATATAAACCCTTGTTGAACAAACATTTTCTTAAGGTAACCCTCTAATTTTTTATCCATTGGATCTGAAAAAGCACAGCTATCCTCCACTGGGATAGTGGTACGCTTAGCTAAAGTAGAAACTGCTCCCTCCACCTTAGGGACCATTTGCCATAAGTCCCGTGTGGCGGCGTCTATTGGAAACATTTTTCTGAATATAGGAGGGGGTGAGAAAGGCACACCGGGTCTATCCCACTCCTTAGTAACAATGTCAGTAAGTCTCTTAGGTATAGGAAAAACGTCAGTACTCGTCGGTACCGCAAAATATTTATCCAACCTACACATTTTTTCTGGGATTGCAACTGTGTTACAATCATTCAGAGCCGCTAATACCTCCCCTAGTAACACACGGAGGTTCTCAAGCTTAAATTTAAAATTTGAAATGTCTGAGTCCAGTTTATTTGGATCAGAACCGTCACCCACAGAATGAAGCTCTCCGTCTTCATGTTCTGCAAACTGTGACGCAGTATCAGACATGGCCCTTGCATTATCAGCGCACTCTGTTCTCATCCCAGAGTGATCACGTTTACCTCTTAGTTCTGGTAGTTTAGCCAAAACTTCAGTCATAACAGTAGCCATATCTTGTAATGTGATTTGTAATGGCCGCCCAGATGCACTCGGCGCTACAATATCACGCACCTCCTGAGCGGGAGATGCAGGTACTGACACGTGAGGCGAGTTAGTCGGCATAACTCTCCCCTCGTTGTTTGGTGAAATATGTTCAATTTGTACAGATTGACTATTTTTTAAAGTAGCATCAATACATTTAGTACATAAATTTCTATTGGGCTCCACTTTGGCATTAACACATATAGCACAGATATCTTCCTCTGAATCAGACATGTTTAACACACTAGCAAATAAACAGCAACTTGGAAATACTTTTCAAAGTAATTTACAAATAATATGAAAACGAACTGTGCCTTTAAGAAGCACAGAAAAATATTATAACAGATAAAATAATTAAGTTATAGCATCAATCTTTGTCAGAATATACAGTTTTAGCAAAGGATTGTTCCCC
Organism: Bombina bombina; assembly: GCF_027579735.1. Lineage (NCBI taxonomy): Eukaryota > Metazoa > Chordata > Amphibia > Anura > Bombinatoridae > Bombina > Bombina bombina. The sequence goes on along the minus strand of NC_069501.1, from coordinate 188,764,925 downwards.
TCAGCAAATGATAACTAACCCAGGCAGCACAAAAAAAATACACAAATAAACGTTTTTTATATCACAGTCAATACAATCAGCACAGCTCTGCTGTATGATTACTTCCCTCAAAAAAGACTCTTGAGATCCCTGAACTCTGTAGAGATGAACCGGATCATGCAGGAAGAAAATGAACCTCTGACTGAGTTTTTCTGATGCATAGTGAAAGCACCAAAATGGCCCCTCCCCCACACACATAACAGTGAGAGGGATCAGTGAACTGCTCTAATTTAAATCAAAACTATTGCCAAGTGGAAAAAAAGTGCCCAAAACATTTTTTCACCCAGTACCTCAGAGAAAAAAACGTTTTTACATGCCAGCAAAAAAACATTTTACCTCAATAATTAATTGTCATTTAAAACCTATTGCAAGTCCCTGCAAAATAGGTTAAGTCTATGTATACAGTTTAAAAGCCAGAGAAGTACCATTTCCCAGAAAACTGAAGTGTAAAATATACATACATGACAGCCTGATATCAGCTACATCTACTGCATTCAAGGCTGAGTTTACATTATAACGGTATGGCAGGATTTTCTCATCAATTCCATGTCAGAAAATAATAAACTGCTACATACCTCTTTGCAGATTAATCTGCCTGCTGTCCCCTGATCTGAAGTTTACTCACTCCTCAGATGGCCGAGAAACAGCAATATGATCTTAACTACTCCGGCTAAAATCATAGAAAAACTCAGGTAGATTCTTCTTCAAATTCTACCAGAGAAGGAATAACACACTCCGGTGCTATTATAAAATAACAAACTTTTGATTGAAGATATAAAAACTAAATATATCACCATAGTCCTCTCACACATCCTATCTAGTCGTTGGGTGCAAGAGAATGACTGGAGGTGACGTAGAGGGGAGGAGCTATATAGCAACTCTGCTGGGTGAATCCTCTTGCACTTCCTGTAGGGGAGCAGTTAATATCCCACAAGTAATGATGACCCGTGGACTGATCACACTTAACAGAAGAAAAAGCCCTGCTAATAATAATAGAAGTATATTGCAAAAATGTTTCTATTCAAAACTGATTAATGATGACTATTATGTCCATTTAACATTAATTGTACTATACAAATCTCAGAGTAAAAAAGCAAAAAAAAGCCATACCTTATTATTACATCATAAGAATCTATTTTCTTTCCCAAAGTGCTATTTCGTAGTATTCCTCCATTCCCAACCACAACACATTTCTTGCAGGAAACACTGGTAAAAATATAGAAGTCCAATGGTTTTAATGTGAAAAAAGATTTAATTTGGTTAACAAAGGGACAGTGACCCACTTTTCTGTGCACAACTGAAAAAAATTGTTCACAATGGAAGAACTATACAACTATAGAGAGGCTTGTGATTGTGGGACAATATTTTTTTTTTAATACTTGCAAATGAAAAAAATCAGTTTTCTAAATGTATTTTTCTTTTTATATTTAAACTCCAATCCAGGATACAAAAGGGAAACAAGGGAGACACAATGACAGAATTAAGCATTACACAAATACATAAGCATATTGTCAAGCACATAGCAAAAACCAGAGTTACAGTAAAAAAAAATAATTTCTAAATGTATTTTAGCTAGCAAACAAAACCCTCCAGCAACAACAAAAAGAAAAGACAAAAACAGTTCAACAATTACGTATCCCGACACACTATAATTTAAGTTTCCTACTTTCATTGTTAGATTGTGCTACATTTTGTGTATTGGGGTATTTTTGTTGTTTGCACTTTTAATTCAATCTATACATAAGATCATGCGGGGGAATATACTTAGTTATAAAAGGAGGACAACAGAACAAAGCTAAATGTGGTACTTACTTTTTTATTTCATCTGGAAGGCTGCATTTCGGAAGTAATTTAAGGGATGCATCGAAAAACCTATCTGTTGGGCAAATGACAATATTAAATATATTGTAAACAAAACAAAAAAAAATACTATCATGTAAAAAGACAAGTCTAGAGTTGTCAAGCTTCAGTTTTCAAATCTCTAAACAGGACAGAATTTTAGAAATTCACTAACCTGTTAAAGTTCCAGACGAGCTAATAAACCTAAGTTATAGTAATCTGTGACCTTTGCTTTTAACCAACGGAGGCCTAGTTTCCATTGATGTGGTAAAGTTTGGAAACTGTAAACTAAACTTTGTAACTAAAGTCAATTGAGAATTTTTATGTTACCACCACTTTTACCACCTCAATGAAAACTAGGCCTTAGAGAGAAGAGTGATGTGTAGTTGGGGTCTCTATGCACTTAGGTAGGTAATCAAAAAGGCCTAGAGAGGCCTAGAGACCCCAAAGCACCTTTCTTTGAGTTCAGTTAAATAAAGATCCTATATAGGTTTGAACAGCCAGGTGATAACTGTGGCAAGTGTTCACCTGGCATAAACAACATTGTGCATTTATTTGAGTAGAGGCTCATGGGAGCCACTATGTGCAGATCACAGTTATATAAATATACCCAATGGCCCTTATTTATACGAGAATAAACCCTTCTTTGAAATGTAGGTTCTGTAGTCAGGTGATCACAGAGCTGACAGCGTTTCCACATATGGAATTTAAATTGACTAGGTGTATAGGTGTATAGGTGTAAAGTGTGAGCCCTTATGTTAACATCAAACGTGCAAGAGGCCACCAAAAACCCTTGTCTGGATTAGGATGGGACTTATACAGATTGGTTAGCTAAAGAAACTAACCACAAAAAGATACTCAATAAGCACTCAAAGGACCCCTAAAGTGTAGAATTAGACAAAAAAAGAGTCACACAAATTAAAACTTAAATCTTTATTACAACTATTTAAAATTTGGGTAAGTTAAAACTAAAATGCTGGCACTAGTTTCCAGTTAGACAACTGGATATTGTAAACCAGAACTCATATATTAAATATGGTAGGGTGTCAAATGGCACAATTGTAAGCCACTGGCACGATTCTAATTCACTAGATTGCGCAGGTTAGGGTCAAAAAGTTTAGAGATAAACTATCACACTATCTCTTAAATAGTAGACTTAGCTCGTGATTAATAGGTTTAGATAAAACCTGATATCAGTGAGAGGATATCTAGTTCAAAATCGTTATGATAGATGAAAAAAGAGGAGAACCTCTAAATTATAGCTGATGTAGTATTTAACTAACCTTCTTTAGTAATATTACTTGTGATAAACACATAGGTAAAGAGGTGTATTGATATCATATGAATATTGGACTAGACACATAAATAAGTTAAATAACTTATAGTCTACAGTAAGCTGAATAAATCCAATAATTTATTGAAAAGCATTCAAATGCCTGTGTAAGCTATACAAGAAAAATCTCATATAGTTCAGTGTTCATTTTGGAGTACTACATGATAGTCATATCACTCAAATATCCTTGATAAGAAGTATTGTTAGTTGCTATGATTGCATCCAAAGATCCCTATTCCAGGGATTATATATTATTAAATTTAAGCAACTAGCCTTACTAGGTAAGCACATAGATAAATTCTAAATTAACCTTACTACCGGTATTGCGTTGTAAGTTACTTACGTCAGAACATAGCAGTTATAGTAAATTTGTCTAACTGCCTAGGTAACTGAATTGTTACTGGTAGCCGTGGTAAGGTTATGTATATTCATACAAAAACATAATTTATGCTTACCTGATAAATTCCTTTCTTCTGTAGTGTGATCAGTCCACGGGTCATCATTACTTCTGGGATATTACTCCTCCCCAACAGGAAGTGCAAGAGGATTCACCCAGCAGAGCTGCATATAGCTCCTCCCCTCTACGTCACTCCCAGTCATTCGACCAAGGACCAACGAGAAAGGAAAAGCCAAGGGTGAAGTGGTGACTGGAGTATAAATTAAAAAATATTTACCTGCCTTAAAAACAGGGCGGGCCGTGGACTGATCACACTACAGAAGAAAGGAATTTATCAGGTAAGCATAAATTATGTTTTCTTCTGTTAAGTGTGATCAGTCCACGGGTCATCATTACTTCTGGGATACCAATACCAAAGCAAAAGTACACGGATGACGGGAGGGATAGGCAGGCTCTTTATACAGAAGGAACCACTGCCTGAAGAACCTTTCTCCCAAAAATAGCCTCCGATGAAGCAAAAGTGTCAAATTTGTAAAATTTGGAAAAAGTATGAAGCGAAGACCAAGTTGCAGCCTTGCAAATCTGTTCAACAGAGGCCTCATTCTTGAAGGCCCAAGTGGAAGCCACAGCTCTAGTAGAATGAGCTGTAATTCTTTCAGGAGGCTGCTGTCCAGCAGTCTCATAAGCTAAACGAATTATGCTACGAAGCCAAAAAGAAAGAGAGGTAGCGGAAGCTTTTTGACCTCTCCTCTGCCCAGAGTAAATGACAAACAGAGAAGACGTTTGTCGAAATTCCTTAGTTGCCTGTAAGTAAAATTTTAGAGCACGGACTACATCCAGGTTGTGCAGTAGACGTTCCTTCTTTGAAGAAGGATTTGGGCATAAAGAAGGAACAACAATCTCTTGATTGATATTCCTGTTAGTAACTACCTTAGGTAAGAACCCAGGTTTAGTACGCAGGACTACCTTATCCGAATGAAAAATCAAATAAGGAGAATCACAATGTAAGGCTGATAATTCAGAGACTCTTCGAGCCGAGGAAATAGCCATTAAAAATAGAACTTTCCAAGATAACAACTTTATATCAATGGAATGAAGGGGTTCAAACGGAACGCCCTGTAAAACATTAAGAACAAGGTTTAAACTCCATGGTGGAGCAACAGTTTTAAACACAGGCTTAATCCTGGCCAAAGCCTGACAAAAAGCCTGGACGTCAGGAACTTCTGACAGACGTTTGTGTAACAGAATGGACAGAGCTGAGATCTGTCCCTTTAAAGAACTAGCAGATAAACCCTTTTCTAAACCTTCTTGTAGAAAAGACAATATCCTAGGAATCCTAACCTTACTCCAAGAGTAACCTTTGGATTCACACCAATATAGGTATTTACGCCATATCTTATGGTAAATCTTTCTGGTAACAGGTTTCCTAGCCTGTATTAAGGTATCAATAACTGACTCAGAAAACCCACGTCTTGATAAAATCAAGCGTTCAATTTCCAAGCAGTCAGCTTCAGAGAAGTTAGATTTTGATGTTTGAAGGGACCCTGTATCAGAAGGTCCTGTTTCAGAGGTAGAGACCAAGGTGGACAGGATGACATGTCCACCAGGTCTGCATACCAAGTCCTGCGTGGCCACGCAGGTGCTATTAGAATCACTGATGCTCTCTCTTGTTTGATTCTGGCAATCAATCGAGGAAGCAACGGGAAGGGTGGAAACACGTAAGCCATCCTGAAGTCCCAAGGTGCTGTCAGAGCATCTATCAGGACTGCTTCTGGATCCCTGGATCTGGACCCGTAACGAGGAAGCTTGGCGTTCTGTCGAGACGCCATGAGATCTATCTCTGGTTTGCCCCAACGTCGAAGTATTTGGGCAAAGACCTCCGGATGAAGTTCCCACTCCCCCGGATGAAAAGTCTGACGACTTAAGAAATCCGCCTCCCAGTTCTCCACTCCCGGGATGTGGATTGCTGACAGGTGGCAAGAGTGAGACTCTGCCCAGCGAATTATCTTTGATACTTCCATCATAGCTAGGGAGCTTCTTGTCCCTCCCTGATGGTTGATGTAAGCTACAGTCGTGATGTTGTCCGACTGAAACCTGATGAACCCCCGAGTTGTCAACTGGGGCCAAGCCAGGAGGGCATTGAGAACTGCTCTCAATTCCAAAATGTTTATTGGCAGGAGACTCTCCTCCTGACTCCATTGTCCCTGAGCCTTCAGAGAATTCCAGACGGCACCCCAACCTAGAAGGCTGGCGTCTGTTGTTACAATTGTCCAGTCTGGTCTGCTGAATGGCATCCCCCTGGACAGATGTGGCCGAGAAAGCCACCATAGAAGAGAATTTCTGGTCTCTTGATCCAGATTCAGAGAAGGGGATAAGTCTGAGTAATCCCCATTCCACTGACTTAGCATGCACAGTTGCAGTGGTCTGAGGTGTAAGCGTGCAAAGGGTACTATGTCCATTGCCGCTACCATTAAGCCGATTACCTCCATGCATTGAGCCACTGACGGGTGTTGAATGGAATGAAGGGTGCGGCAAGCACTTTGAAGTCTTGTTAGCCTGTCCTCTGTCAGGTAAATCTTCATTTCTACAGAATCTATAAGAGTCCCCAGGAAGGGAACTCTTGTGAGTGGAACGAGTGAACTTTTCTTTTCGTTCACCTTCCATCCATGTGACCTTAGAAATGCCAGCACTAACTCTGTATGAGACTTGGCAGTTTGAAAGCTTGAAGCTTGTATCAGAATGTCGTCTAGGTATGGAGCTACCGAGATTCCCCGCGGTCTTAGTACCGCCAGAAGAGCACCCAGAACCTTTGTGAAGATTCTTGGAGCTGTAGCCAATCCGAATGGAAGAGCCACAAACTGGTAATGCCTGTCTAGGAAGGCAAACCTTAGGTACCGATAATGATCTTTGTGAATCGGTATGTGAAGGTAAGCATCTTTTAAATCTACAGTGGTCATGTACTGACCTTCTTGGATCATAGGTAAAATTGTCCGAATAGTCTCCATCTTGAACGATGGAACTCTTAGGAATTTGTTTAGGATCTTTAAGTCCAGGATTGGTCTGAAAGTTCCCTCTTTTTTGGGAACCACAAACAGATTTGAGTAAAACCCCTGTCCCTGTTCTGATCGTGGAACTGGATGGATTACTCCCATTAACAAGAGCTCTTGTACGCAGCGTAGAAACGCCTCTTTCTTTGTCTGGATTGTTGACAATCTTGACAGATGAAATCTCTCTCTTGGAGGAGAGTATTTGAAGTCCAGAAGGTATCCCTGAGATATTATCTCTAGCGCCCAGGGATCCTGAACATCTCTTGCCCAAGCCTGGGCGAAGAGAGAAAGTCTGCCCCCCACTAGATCCGATCCCGGATCGGGGGCCCTCAATTCATGCTGTTTTAGGGGCAGCAGCAGGTTTCCTAGTCTGCTTGCCCTTGTTCCAGGACTGGTTAGGTTTCCAGCCTTGTCTGTAGCGAGCAACAGCTCCTTCCTGTTTTGGTGCAGAGGAAGTTGATGCTGCTCCTGCTTTGAAATTACGAAAGGAACGAAAATTAGACTGTCTAGTCTTGGCTTTGTCCTGAGGCAGGGCATGGCCTTTACCTCCTGTAATGTCAGCGATAATCTCTTTCAACCCGGGACCGAATAAGGTCTGCCCTTTGAAAGGTATATTAAGCAATTTAGACTTAGAAGTAACATCAGCTGACCAGGATTTTAGCCACAGCGCCCTGCGTGCCTGAATGGCGAATCCTGAATTCTTCGCCGTAAGTTTAGTAAGATGTACTACGGCCTCCGAAATGAATGAATTAGCTAGTTTAAGGACTCTAAGCCTGTCCGTAATGTCGTCCAGAGTAGCTGAACCAATGTTCTCTTCCAGAGACTCAATCCAGAATGCCGCTGCAGCCGTGATCGGCGCAATGCATGCAAGGGGTTGCAATATAAAACCTTGTTGAACAAACATTTTCTTAAGGTAACCCTCTAACTTTATAGTGGTACGCTTAGCTAGTGGTACGCTTAGCTAAGGTAGAAACTGCTCCCTCCACCTTAGGGACCGTTTGCCATAAGTCCCTTGTGGTGGCGTCTATTGGAAACATTTTTCTAAATATCGGAGGGGGTGAGAACGGCACACCGGGTCTATCCCACTCCTTAGTAACAATTTCAGTAAGTCTCTTAGGTATAGGAAAAACCTCAGTACTCGTCGGTACCGCAAAATATTTATCCAACCTACACATTTTCTCTGGTATTGCAACTGTGTTACAATCATTCAGAGCCGCTAACACCTCCCCTAGTAATACACGGAGGTTTTCCAGTTTAAATTTAAAATTTGAAATATCTGAATCCAGTCTGTTTGGATCAGAACCGTCACCCACAGAATGAAGTTCTCCGTCCTCATGTTCTGCCACCTGTGACGCAGTGTCTGACATGGCCCTAATATTATCAGCGCACTCTGTTCTCACCCCAGAGTGATCACGCTTACCTCTTAGTTCTGGTAATTTAGCCAAAACCTCAGTCATAACAGTAGCCATATCCTGTAATGTGATTTGTAATGGCCGCCCAGATGTACTCGGCGCTACAATATCACGCACCTCCCTCTGAGCGGGAGATGTAGGTACTGACACGTGAGGCGAGTTAGTCGGCATAACTCTCCCCTCGTTGTTTGGTGAAATTTGTTCAATTTGTACAGATTGATTTTTATTTAAAGTAGCATCAATACAGTTAGTACATAAATTTCTATTGGGCTCCACTTTGGCATTGCAACAAATGACACAGGTATCATCCTCTGAATCAGACATGTTTAACACACTAGCAAATAAACTTGCAACTTGGAAATACAATTCAATTAGAATAATATTAAAACGTACTGTGCCTTTAAGAAGCACAGAAGATCTATGACAGTTGAAAATTAATAAATTGAAACAGTTATAGCCTCAATCCTTGTAAACAACACAACTTTAGCAAAGGTTTAATCCCATTAGCAAAGATAACAAATTCTGAAAGCAGGAAACAAATTACAGAATAAACGTTTTTTATCTCAGTCAAACTATAATTCTCACAGCTCTGCTGAGAGAAATTACCTCCCTCAAAATAAGTTTTGAAGACCCCTGAGCTCTGTAGAGATGAACCGGATCATGCAGGGAATACAATGAGTTGCTGACTGAAATATTTGATGCACAGTAAAAGCGCCAAAAAACAGCCCCTCCCCCTCACACACAGCAGTGAGGGAGAACAGAAACTGTCAGAAAACAGATTAAGCAACTGCCAAGTGGAAAAATAGTGCCCAAACATTTATTCACTCAGTACCTCAGCAAATGAAAACGATTTTACATTCCAGCAAAAACGTTAAACATAATCTCTAGTTATTAAACAGCTTTATGTATTTCTTACAGTGTAATTCTAGTGAAGTACCATTCCCCAGAATACTGAAGTGTAAAGTATACATACATGACATTATATCGGTATGGCAGGATTTTCTCATCAATTCCATTGTCAGAAAATAAAAACTGCTACATACCTCTATGCAGATTCATCTGCCCGCTGTCCCCTGATCTGAAGTTTACCTCTCCTCAGATGGCCGAGAAACAGCAATATGATCTTAACTACTCCGGCTAAAATCATAACAAAAACTCTGGTAGATTCTTCTTCAAACTCTGCCAGAGAGATAATAACACACTCCGGTGCTATTTTAAAATAACAAAATTTTGATTGAAGATATAAAACTAAGTATAATCACCATAGTCCTCTCACACATCCTATCTAGTCGTTGGGTGCAAGAGAATGACTGGGAGTGACGTAGAGGGGAGGAGCTATATGCAGCTCTGCTGGGTGAATCCTCTTGCACTTCCTGTTGGGGAGGAGTAATATCCCAGAAGTAATGATGACCCGTGGACTGATCACACTTAACAGAAGAAAGGCTTATTATACTAGTATATACATTATCTTATCATGAGTGGTTTATATACGTATGACCACCTTAGTTAAATCATCGTTATAAAGTTATAGTGTTGCTACTACTAAGATGTAAACACTGTCTTGATCGAGTTGGTATTAGTTTTATAACTTATAATGTAAAGCAGGCAGAGAAAGGTAAGTGTACAGTGCTTGTTGTTCACTTATTCAGCAGTATGGTGTTTAGATTTCCCAAACTTTGACCCAGGTTTTAATTGGAATATCTAGATTTAAGAGACACAGCCGGTGCAGATATATATTATTGTTAAATTAAAAAGAGCTGATTAAAGTCTCAAGAAAATTCTCTTATCAGCATATATATATATATATATATATATATATATATATATATATATATTTATATTTATGCTGCTTTCCCGCAGTGCTTATGAAGCAAGTTAAACATCCAGAGGATATTTAAAATAACAAAGTTGCGTTAGGATCCTTATAGCCTCAATTCAGATATAAATCGCTGCCAATTAGATATGCATTAGAGATCCTAATTCCTGAAGCACTACCCGTGCAAACAAATATTATTATTATATTTAAAGAGCTAAATGTAAGCCCAATATTGTCCTCTTATATATATATAAGTAATTACTGTTTGCCTGGAGTGCTTCCCAAGTGAGTTAAACAGCCGATGGCTACTTGTAATAACAAAGTTGCTTTTGTCTCCTTATAGCGTTAATGTATATATGGATCACTGCCAGTATGACACGTTTAGAGTGCTCAGTGATATTTTCCCACGGCGTGTTAGCTAGTAATTGCTAGCTGCTTATATGCAGCCTACATTAAATATTAAGTTAATCGAGCTGCTGTGAATATAAAGAGCATACTAATCTAAAGTAGACAACGTTTTCTGGTAATCATATAACTAGTGCCAGCAAGTATCAATTTAAAATACAACACAAGCTCCCATTAGCTTCCCCTCCTCCCTTGACATGTTTCGCCGGGTTTCCGGCTTTATCAAAAGGCGAGGCGCCGCGGTTTTCGTGGCTATTTATGCATCTCACTCTTTCTTCCTCATTGTCTTGCGGCCAATCAGAATCCTCCCTTGTCATAACAAGAAGGAGGACTCATGCAGACACAGGATTTATACAGATTGCATATTGTACTAAGGATATAACGAAGTTATTATGAATTGCAAAAAACTACCTGATTAAAATCCCAACTCGCTCAGATCCGTTATTGTCATTTTGTGCAATCCGTATTAGCATGCATAGTGGATTAGGATGGGACCATCCTGGCTTAAGTGTTTATTTAACTCTTCTATAGCATGAAATGCATTTTGCTGATATGTAACAAGATTATAAAAGTTTCCTTTTGGATTTTAAATTGCTTATTAATTTTAAATTGCTTTTTATTTCTATAGAAATATCTATAGAAATCATGAGACATTCTCAATTCTGCTTACTTTATAAAGGTTACGTAATACAATTATAGATCCACAAAAGTGTCTTGCTTAAAATTTTAATAAAATATGAATTTTTTCATACTTTTCGATGTAGATTGCGGTCTTAAATATATACAAATAAATGTTACAGCTTGAAACTGCAGAAAATAATTTATATACAGTAAAAAGTGAGCAGCATTTAAAAGCTAAAAAAAAAAACCCACAAAAAAAACTTAAAGGGACATTAAACACTTTGAGATGATAATATAAAATGATAAATTGTATATTTAAAACAACTCTGCAATATACTTTCATTATTTATTTTGTCCTCTTTGCCTGTAATTCCATTCTGAAATTGTGAGCTTTTTAGTTCCTGTTAGAAATGGAAGTGCAGAACACTGTTAAATCCAGCACAACCATTGGCTGCACACTCTAGTGACCTATTTATAACTGACCCTAATTGGCCACAGCAGAGAAGGTAACACAAGTTACAACATGGCAGCTCCCAGTGTTTTATAGACACTAAAACTTTACACTTATTTTGTCTTTTTAAACAACTAATGAAACTTTAAAAAATATATCTACATGTTAGTCATGGACTAATCTTTTCTTTGAATGCATCATTCTATCTAGCATGTATTTAGTGTTTAATGTCCCTTTAATACAAGTGTGTGTGTAATCTCTCGAAAAACTCCAATCTGACGTCACTTCCAGTAAGTCTTCTACGTTAATATCTGTTTTGCCTCTGTCTGGGGGGCGCACTGCCGATCCTCTGGCATACACCTCAAGTAAACTTTGGGGAATGAGGCTTACAAGCGGGGCTTTGCCCCCCTTGAACCCCCCAGGCGGAGGCAAAATAGATAGTGTAGGTAAGCGATAACAGTCCCCATCTGATTGGTTGCGAGTTCTGTCACTCACTGGATACGGACCAATTATATGTATGGATTTATCGGGAGTGATGTCAGATTGGAGTTTTCGATGTATTTGGAGTTCTCGATAGAACACCAGCTCTATGGCCATGGAATAGTTGCAAACTTTTGATTGGTACACATGATGCATGGACTTGCTTGTCAATTAGTCATGTGACAGGAGAGTATGCATTGATTAAAGGCTATATATAGTTATATCCTATACTATAAAAGGCCAAGTGTGTTTGTCCGAAGCTGTCATGCGCAGTAGAGACAGCACGAGGACAAACACACCTGGACTTGGATTCCCTACCTGATCTGCCGACTGCCGCGAGAAGAAGTGGGCGTGACCGAGTGTGTGCGGGGGCGTGACCGAGCGTGTGCGGGGGCGTGACCTAGTGTGAAGAGACAGGGGAGAGAGAGAGAGGGGGGAGATGGAGAGAGAAAGAGGGGAGATGTGGAGAGAGAGGGGAGAGAAAGAGGGGAGAGGGGAAGAGAGAGAGGGGGGAGAGAGAGAGCCAGAGGGGGAGAGAGAGAGGGGGGAGAGAGAGAGAGAGGGGGAGAGAGAGAGAGACAGAGGGGGAGATAGAGGGGAGAGAAAGAGGGGAGAGAGAGATAGAGGGGAGAGAGAGAGGGGGGAGAGAGAGAGAGGGGAGAGAGAGAGGGGGGAGAGAGAGAGAGGGGAGAGAGAGAGAGAGAGAGAGAGGGGAGATAGAGAGAGGGGGAAGACAGAGAGGGGGATAGAGAGAGAGAGAGCGAGAGGGGAGAGAGAGCGAGAGGGGAGAGAGAGCGAGAGGGGAGAGAGGGGGGAGAGAGAGAGAGAGAGGGGGGAGAGAGAGAGGGAGAGAGAGACAGGAGATAGAGAGGAGAGATAGAGAGGGGGGGAGAGAGAGAAAGAGGGGAGAAAGAGAGAGGGGGAGAAAGAGAGAGGGGGAGAGAGAGAGAGAGTGGAGAGAGAGAGAGAGGGGGGAGAGAGGGGAGAGAGAGGGGAGAGAGAGAGGGGGGGGAGAGAGAGAGGGAGACAGGAGATAGAGAGGAGAGATAGAGAGGGGGGGAGAGAGGGAGAGAGAGAGAGAGGGGAGAGAGAGAGAGGGGAGAGAGAGAGGGAAGAGAGAGGGGAGAAAGAGAGGGGAGAGAGAGAAAGAGGGGAGAAAGAGGGGAGAGAGAGGGAGGGAGAGAGAGAGGGGATAGAGAGAGAGAGGGGGGAGAGAGAGGGGAGAGAGAGAGGGGGGAGAGAGAGAGAGAGGGGAGAGAGAGAGAGAGGGGAGAGAGAGGGGAGTGAGGGGGAGAGAGAGGGGGGAGAGAGAGAAGAGAGAGAGAGGGGAGAGAGAGAAGAGAGAGAGAGGGGAGTGAGGGGGAGAGAGAGGGGGGAGAGAGAGGAGAGAGAGGGGGGAGAGAGAGGGGGGGAGAGAGGAGAGAGAGAGAGAGAAGAGAGAGAGGAGAGAGAGGAGAGAGAGAAGAGAGAGAGGAGAGAGAGAGAGAGGGGGGGGGAGAGAGAGAGGGGGGGAGAGATAGAGAGAGAGGGAGGAGAGAGAGAGAGAGGGGAGAGAGAGAGAGGGGAGAGAGAGAGAGAGAGAGGGGGGGGGAGAGAGAGACAGAGGGGGAGATAGAGAGAGAGAGGGGGAGATAGAGAGAGAGAGAGGGGGAAAGAGAGACAGAGGGGGAGAGAGAGAGGTTGAGAGAGGGGAGAAAGAGAGAGGGGAAAGAGAGAGAGAGGGGAGAGAGAGAGAGAGGGGAGAGAGAGAGAGGGGAGAGAGAGGGGGGGGGAGAGAGAGAGAGAGAGAGAGGGGGGGGGAGAGAGAGTGGGAGAGAGAGAGAGTGGGAGAGAGAGAGAGGGGGGAGAGAGAGAGGGGGGAGAGAGAGAGGGGGAGGGGAGAGAGAGAGAGGGAGAGAGAGGGGAGAGAAGAGGGAGAGAGAGGGGAGAGAAAAGGGAGAGAGAGGAGAGAGAGGAGAGAGAGAGGGGAGAGAGAGAGAGAGAGAGAGAGAGAGGGGAGAGAGAGCGAGAAAGAGAGAGGGGAGAGAGAGAGGGAGAGCGCAAAAGAGGGGGGGAGAGTGCAAAAGAGAGGGGGTGAGAGAGTGCAAAAGAGAGGGGGGGAAGAGAGAGCGCAAAAACATAATTTATGTAAGAACTTACCTGATAAATTCATTTCTTTCATATTAGCAAGAGTCCATGAGCTAGTGACGTATGGGATATACATTCCTACCAGGAGGGGCAAAGTTTCCCAAACCTCAAAATGCCTATAAATACACCCCTCACCACACCCACAATTCAGTTTAACGAATAGCCAAGAAGTGGGGTGATAAAAAAGTGCGAAAGCATATAAAATAAGGAATTGGAATAATTGTGCTTTATACAAAATCATAACCACCACAAAAAAAGGGCGGGCCTCATGGACTCTTGCTAATATGAAAGAAATGAATTTATCAGGTAAGTTCTTACATAAATTATGTTTTCTTTCATGTAATTAGCAAGAGTCCATGAGCTAGTGACGTATGGGATAATGACTACCCAAGATGTGGATCTTTCCACACAAGAGTCACTAGAGAGGGAGGGATAAAATAAAGACAGCCAATTCCTGCTGAAAATAATCCACACCCAAAATAAAGTTTAACGAAAAACATAAGCAGAAGATTCAAACTGAAACCGCTGCCTGAAGTACTTTTCTACCAAAAACTGCTTCAGAAGAAGAAAATACATCAAAATGGTAGAATTTAGTAAAAGTATGCAAAGAGGACCAAGTTGCTGCTTTGCAGATCTGGTCAACCGAAGCTTCATTCCTAAACGCCCAGGAAGTAGATACTGACCTAGTAGAATGAGCTGTAATTCTCTGAGGCGGAATTTTACCCGACTCAACATAGGCAAGATGAATTAAAGATTTCAACCAAGATGCCAAAGAAATGGCAGAAGCTTTCTGGCCTTTTCTAGAACCGGAAAAGATAACAAATAGACTAGAAGTCTTACGGAAAGATTTCGTAGCTTCAACATAATATTTCAAAGCTCTAACAACATCCAAAGAATGCAACGATTTCTCCTTAGAATTCTTAGGATTAGGACATAATGAAGGAACCACAATTTCTCTACTAATGTTGTTGGAATTCACAACTTTAGGTAAAAATTCAAAAGAAGTTCGCAACACCGCCTTATCCTGATGAAAAATCAGAAAAGGAGACTCACAAGAAAGAGCAGATAATTCAGAAACTCTTCTGGCAGAAGAGATGGCCAAAAGGAACAAAACTTTCCAAGAAAGTAATTTAATGTCCAATGAATGCATAGGTTCAAACGGAGGAGCTTGAAGAGCTCCAGAACCAAATTCAAACTCCAAGGAGGAGAAATTGACTTAATGACAGGTTTTATACGAACCAAAGCTTGTACAAAACAATGAATATCAGGAAGAATAGCAATCTTTCTGTGAAAAAGAACAGAAAGAGCAGAGATTTGTCCTTTCAAAGAACTTGCGGACAAACCCTTATCTAAACCATCCTGAAGAAACTGTAAAATTCTCGGTATTCTAAAAGAATGCCAAGAAAAATGATGAGAAAGACACCAAGAAATATAAGTCTTCCAGACTCTATAATATATCTCTCGAGATACAGATTTACGAGCCTGTAACATAGTATTAATCACGGAGTCAGAGAAACCTCTTTGACCAAGAATCAAGCGTTCAATCTCCATACCTTTAAATTTAAGGATTTCAGATCCTGATGGAAAAAAGGACCTTGTGACAGAAGGTCTGGTCTTAACGGAAGAGTCCACGGTTGGCAAGAGGCCATCCGGACAAGATCCGCATACCAAAACCTGTGAGGCCATGCTGGAGCTACCAGCAGAACAAACTAGCATTCCTTCAGAATCTTGGAGAT